>NW_028278412.1:300000-526511 GCF_059751315.1 Micrasema longulum
CGTAATCCGGTTAATCTATCCAGCAATGGAAGTAACTGATGTAGTTTTCACGCGTGATTATAGTACGAGTCGAGATTGGAACTGCTATAGAAATACACGTAGAAACGGTTATTTGTTAAGAATGGAAACATCTCTCGTCATTATTGGTACAGTTTACCTGCCTCGCGTGACTTGGAAACACAACGAAACTTTCTTTAGATTAGCATAATAACCAATAACTTGTCACTACAAAAAGTAATGTACGCTGAAGACAAAACAAGTGATTCAACGTTTTTTCTTAGTTTAACTCCGTAAGTAATATAATTCTTACAATTGTTCTTTTGAAACGGCTCAGGGTCTTATATTTTTTTTGAAATACGTATTTTTATATGAATAAATAATTTAATTAAACATAAAGAGACTCGGAAATTGGAATGAGACATGAACTATAACACTGGTGTGCCGCTGTAATAGTTAGCTATTAACTTTAAAATTAAAAGCTATACATAACATTTATTTTAAAACACTACCTGAGTTTGAGCATATTATAAGCATTGTTATGTACGCTAGCAAGTCGGGCGCGCCAGCCGAAGCTCGACTCTAATGACTATGGCTTTGATAAATAGATCTGGTTTTGCTTGTTGCGAGAACCAGAAGAAACCAATCAGAAATAAATTGAAGCGACCAAACTTTTTTATGCTAACCTGCTGTATCAATTATGGTATCTCAATTTCCGGGGTTTTTACGATCCCGGGACCCGGGAATAAAAAAACGGGATTCCCAGGCTTTCCCGAATCGGAAATCTACGAAAAATGCATTAACCCTTTAAAAGAGTTGATGTTTTTTTCCCGACTCAAATTTCCCGGGATAGGGATCGATAATTTTCTCGAGTAATTCCCAGAAACCCTGGTAGGTACTAACTTTTCCATAATGTATAATATTTAACAAAGAAAGTTAATTTTTGCAAGTGAAAATATTCACCGTAATTATTTCATGTGATCTCATTTAAGGTCCTCAGTATTAAAGATGTCCAAACGCTAAAAATAGTATCAAAAGCGGCCAACTGCATATTTAATACTTTGTTATGTAAACCTTTAGGTTAATTGTTCAAAGTGTTAATGACACCAAATATTATCAAATAAAAAAAATAATAAAAAAAGTGCTATTATAGGTTTCCGAAATCTTCTCAAAAATATGTATGGAATCGTTTGGCCATCTTTGATATTGAGGGCTTCACTTATGGTTATTAAAAGAAACAGATAAAACGAATTTACCTGCATAAAAAAAATAGTCGGGTTAGCGTCTCGAGAGCAATAACATTCAAACAATTAGGTAGACACAGATTAGTCGGTAAGTGGTTGTATTTAAAAATTTACTAACATTTATTGAAATGTTTGATCACAAAGTAAATGCTTTGAATATTCATAAAATTAATTGTTCTCCGGACAGCGATCTAAAAAAAACAATGCGGAGCTAAAATCAAGCGAACAGTTGGTCGGCTCAAATAATATACGGTAGACGTATCCATTATTCTTTGATACACCAGGGCTGGTATTCCGAACGCGTTTACAGCGCGCTATAATGCGTATTTAGTACGTAAAAACGCGCTATACCGCGCTATAATTTCGTTTGGAATACCAGCCCAGGCGAATGATGTCACGCTAGCCTCGTTGTTGATACTATATAACATTTATCTTTTCGGTACAGATTACCAAAGTATCACAAATCACAAAATACGCAGCTCGTTTTGATACCTCGTGGATACAAAAGTAGGCCAGCATTGGAAATATTGGGCTTATCAGAATATCAGGGGCGGGGGTGCGGATCAATATAAGAACATTTGTGCAGGTTTTTGATACGGTGCAAAAACATCGAATGGTTTCGAAGACAGATCGCAATAAACGCACCGTACCGAGTTAGCGCGCCATAAAGTCTCGCCTCTCGTTAGTGCGCAAATTGATACGCAAATCAGAAAACTACAAAGCATATTACACATACTTATAAGGTATAAACAACACATTGCTGTCTATACGTCAAAGTAAGGTATGTACTCTATATTATAACTGCGCATTCTTTATTCTCTCGCGATGTAAACAAAGAAACACGTGTAGCCGAAACCTCGTTGAGCTCAAAATTTCATTAGAAAATATTTGATACGAATAATGAATGGTAAAAATTACTTCACCCGACTCGTAAATAGATTGATGGATCTGAATTTTCAGTCCAAAATACATAAAAAGTTATCGGATAATTAATATTTCACAAAAATATAACAGTTAGATACAGTACGTGCGAAAGCTAACTGTTAATGTGTTAGCGACTGTCGGGGGACCAAGTAAACATACAAATTTCGTTTGTGTTAGTAGGCACACTAAAATATTTTATTTGCAAACGTTTTGCCACGCACATGTAAGCAAAGTAATACATATTTTAATGGACTGTACTTATTTCATAATCAACCCCCTTTTTACACCAGGGTGCATAGGGCACTGCATTGGTAAACCAAAATGCAGCGTAGTTCGATCATCTTTACATGAAGGTAAGGTGATCAGTCTTACACTTCGATAACAATGGGAAGTTAACATTTATCTTCAATTTTATCGACAAAGTAAAAATTAAGTTTTCTGTACGAAAAGCAGAATATGCATACATTTTTTTCTTTTAAACATGTTCGACTATAGGTTACCGATGAAGATACTTTAAATGTTCATGCAAGTATACTCATTTTCGTACACAAATAACGATTTTTCTTTATAAACAGTCGAAGATAACTCCGTTAACTTCCCATTGTAATCGGGGTCCAAAAACAATGATTTACTGAAAATCAAAAAACCTTTAAAATCAATATTTTACGTTCACTCTGCCAGTAATCGAACCCAGGACCTCGAGGATTGTTGGCGGACGCGTCAACCACTACGCAAGGAGGCGGATTTATCTCCACTCGATTTCGTAATTCAGGACTTATCCGAGTACTTACTTACTCTCATTATTCTAACAATTAGTATTTTATGATTCAGATTATTTTTCTACGTCCCAATTTATTTTATTTATTTATTTACTTAAAGCTTACTTTACATTTTTTGAGACATAAGGCCCATCTCCATGGGACCAAAGTTCCGCGTTGAGTTGGGACGAATAATTAATTAACATAGACATACCACAAATATTTTACAAAAAATCAGAAACATAATAATAATAAAAAAAATATAGCACATCAATATGATAAACAAACATTTGATTTACATTTAGGTAATTAAAAAAAGAAGAGAAAAAAGGAGGTCATATATTCGAAATATTTTTTTAAGATAACGTTTTCAAAGCAATTAATTAACAAACATTACAAATATATATTATTGTACTTGATAATACACAATACTTATAAAAAAATAACAGCAATCAATTTATTGAAGCACAAACTGGGATAATTCAATCGAAAATAAAAACTGGACCGTAGGTTTATGACAAACTAAAAATATTTTAATCTTTGATTATTCAATCTAATTCGATGCACACAACATAGTTTAAATAATATATTTCCAGTCTTCTAGAATGTTTTTGTATGAACTATATTGTTTTTTTAGTAATTATTGCAAACCTTTTTTTATTTTGTAAATTCAAAACAAAAAAAATGTTTCAGTAAATATTGCGAAATTAAAAAAAATACGGTTTCAGGGAATTAGATGTGTATATTAAACAAATATTTTTTACATAAGTTTTACAGTCTACGACAAAAAAATGGAGTAAAAAATGCTGAAAAAAAAAACTATTTATAATAAATAAATATGTCAGTTTTCCCTGGCTTTTTGTGTAGATTAATTTGATTGTAACGCACGATTTTATTTAACGAAAATAAGATTAAGATAATGCTTTGTAATTTAGTATAGAAAGTTGATTGAATCATAATAATAAGTCTAATTTGAGGAATTTATTTGTTCAATTTCACAAAAAGCGTCGTTTTCTTTTATGTCTATTTTTTAAAACATATCATTATCGATGGATGGCATAGGAGTCTGTTATAAAGACGAAAGTAGGCTCATGGTAAAAATATTTACATCACAATATAAATTACAGGAATATACAAAAATATAGAATAATCTACATGTACAAAAGGTGATAAAAATCTATGTTTATATCATTTATAAATACATTATATATATTTATAAATACATTATATATTTTTATAAAGTCCGTGTAAAGTAAAACAGTAATTTAGATTTTATATGTTTACAAAAAACAATAAAAATATGAGGTTAGGTCACTGACCTTTCTGAGTCTCCCTTTGAAGACCATGGCAAAAGCTCCATGGCCTATGAGATCCTTACTGTTGTATTCATAATCACCCACTATCTCCATTTTTAAGATCACAAAAAATAACTTAAAAAATATACAAGAGATCTATTCTTTGTGGTTATTGATGCTGAGGATCAATACCATATTTTGAACGATGGATTAGAGTATCTTAACGCGCTACATCATGTTCACTTTTTACACATTAACACATTTTCCTTTAGCACTTTGTAATTCAATCAACGACACTTGTTAAATTTATGAAGATAACCATTGTCACTAAAATTTCCTTATAAAATAAACCCGAGAAGCACTCATCACAAAATTTTGTTAACAATCAATGTTGCCACTTAAAAACATAAATAATATTTTAAAAGTGACATTTGAATTTGAGGTAGGTACTACATTAAAAACATTATTTTTTCTCTCATATTCATAGTGTTACATCATTTTATAAAAGTAATTCAATTAAAAATAATAATAAAATTGACGCATAGTACGACTAACACCGACAAGGTTAATTCAAAAGTGGATCAATTTTGTATAAATATATTTTAGGTGAAAGAAAATTTGTTAGCTGGCAATATTTGCGAAGATATTGATTTTAGATGGTTGCGCCATCTAGTGGTTTTGAAATCATATAAATTTTGAAACTGTGTCGAAAATGCAACCAGCATCGAAAAGGTTCGAAAATAGGAAAAAAAATACAAGGATATTAAAATGATAAAATACGGATAAACCTTTCATTAAATATTAGAAACCTGTACTTAAAAGTACATTAATGCTTTTGGTATACATAGAATTATTAGTGAGTTAAATTTTTCCCTCAAAAAACCATTTTCAATTTCAATATTCTGCTTGAAAGTGTGCAAAAATAAAATTAAAGGCAGTTAATTTTAATTATATTATTTATTTTAACTGTAAATTCTACCAATTGTTATTTTAATTAGTTGGAAGAAATTTTGTAGCAATAAATCCACTAAGTACAGCGTACATTTTATTATTAAAAGTATATGATTTTTTCGAATTAAATTCACACCCAATTTCAATGTTGAATGTTTCCTTTATAGATATTTAAATCCAACATTACCACAACTCGATTCCTTTTTTACAGCGGAAGTTATTTTCAACTTTTGGGAAATAGTCTGAAAATGGAAATATTTGGGTAAAATATTAAGAACCCATGTATTTCTTTTTTATTTAAAAATAAATGTAATCATTTAAACCAGGACGTTTAGTAAGAAAAATTTATTATTGTTAAATAAATAATTACATTAACATTTTTTTATGGAATATCATTATGACAATATAATATATTGTATAAATATTTAGGATAATTATTCCAATCTTTTAGATTATCTCTTCTGGTCTCCGAGATCTTCAATGTTATCTTCGTCAATCTGTAAACAAATAATTTGTTTGATAATGTCAGTAGGTTTTAAAGTAAATAACAATAAGGAAGTTCAGTGGTATTTAAAAAAATTTAGATTTGTTAATAGACTTAATAGATTATCTCGTTAAAAAAAAGAAAAAAAAAAGATTTTTTAAAGTTTTGAAATGAATTTTGAAAATCCACACTGAAATGTCAAAATTACACTGTCCGTCAAGTCACTACTTAAAGTCGGTGAGTTTTTCTGACATTTCAAAGTAGAACCCCGTAAAATTCTAAAAACAAAAAGTTTTGTACCCCCTAAATGTAAAAATAATACTATTTGAAGGCGAAAGCTTAATGCTATAATCCATTTCCAGTAAAGTAAGTTGTTGGCGTACTTTAACTTTTCCAAAACAAATTTAGCCCATTTTTTGTCATTAAGACCAGATGTTGAGACCAGCTCTTGTGGCAGCTTATTACAACTATCAATAACCCTATTACCCGGGAAATGCCTCCGTGGGTTCAGGTTGAATCTGGTTTTCCTCACCCTGAGACCGTGGTCTCGAAGTCGAGCATTTTGTTTTAATTTGAACATGGTATCCAAATTTGTGCAAGTATCTATATCAAGTATCTAAAGTCTACTGTCAAGTATTTTGTAACTATGAACAAATAACCAAAATAATTTGATGCAATCTGGAAATAAACTGATGACATTTTGCATAGCAGAAAAGTGTGTTAGCTATTCTATGTTGGACTATCAAAATATTGTTAAAAAACTATAAATTATGAAAGTTATTAATTTTTAAATGGAAACAGGTACAAAGCCAAACAAATTAATCTTCATAAGTATGTGATACAAACCTCAGGCCATTTTTCTGGTATAATATCAAACAAGTCATCTTTAACGTCTCCTTGAATTACAATCTCATCATCACCAGTGACAGATGAACCACATGCAAATTTAGTTCCAAAAAACTTGGCTGCCACTTTCAAATCAATATCTGGAAAAAAATAATGAGATATTATTTTATTTTGCGGCCAAATTAGATCTAATTTTTGTAGTTAAGCACAAGAGAGGCAAAAGAAGATAGAACACCACACCACTTTACATGTAGATCTCACTTCCTTTACATTTATGCTTCCAAGACAAGAACAAACAAGATTTAAGTATGTCGTCGGTTTCACCAATCATATAATTATAAAATAACTAAATAAAATAACAATCAAAAATTATAATACCGAAAAACATACGCAGAATTAAATGGCGATTTGGGTTGTTTCAAAAAAATTCCCAATGTTTTACTAATAAAGCAGTCATATTGTCATTATACTCACACTAAATATCAATAGAAAAAATATTTAAAAATCTTGTCTAATAAACTGTTTGATCAATGCCTATCATAATATTATATTTGTTGAATTTTATTAGGTTCTAGCCTCAATTTTGTGATCTAGTGAGCTGTCTGCCCCTTAAATAAAGACATTTAATTATTTCACTCTCGAGAGCAGAATGGCGTCACAATAGATCTTCACAGGTCGCAGTGACATCAGGAGCTTCAATAGCACTGGCCCCCACCTCTAAGAATAAGAATATCGAGGCTCAAGGAGAACCTTCTAAATACCTTTCCACGACTTCTGAGCAGTAAGTATATGCAAGAGGTGTAGGAAAGTCCAAAAGCAAATACATAGTATTACTATTACGCTCTGTTAAATTTGTGTTAGAAATTATATTTTAAAACTGTATAAAGCAAGATTATGGTGTATTGTGCTCATTTACAGGATTTTTTATTATTAATAAGATCTTACCAAATGTGCTAAGACCCGTGACAACAGTGACACACTTCTTTTTTCCACGAGGAGCTCGGGCAACAGTTACGAGCCTGGGTATGTCTTCCTTCTTTTTGGCTTTAAGCATTCCCTTTCCACCACGCTTCTGTCTTTTCTTTTCTTCTTCACCCCCTCCACCTTCCTCGCCTGAAACCAAACTCCAATTAATGAGTGTAGTCCACGACACAAAATCGGTAACAGGTGAATCTTAGAGATGGGCCGATGAAAAATACAATTCTGTATGTGAAATAGAACCAAAATCGTGGACAAGCGGTTTTGACTCAACAACTATGTTCACTAGTTCGTGGTTATGCCTGGAATAGCTATTAAAATTTTGTCTATCATTCAGGAAAAGACAGCTTAAGTTTATGTGAAACTGAAGTAGTTATATTGTGTCCCTATAAAAAACAGTCGGCAACGAAACTAACACAACACGATTTTCTGCATCTTTACTTCAAACCGTCAATTATACTAAGAAAGTTTTGACATATGAGAGTAAGAATCGTGAAAAAGAATATCGAGTGGCGATCAGTCTACCCAGTAGTGGCTGGAATATTTGTCTATGACGCAAGGTCGGCATGAAATACTTATTTAAAAGGTTGTTTTATGCTGCAATTTTTCATTGTCTTTTGACTGAAGCCTAAGGCTGCTCTCCTTACCTCCCCATATAAAATGATCATGACTGATGCTCTGCAATTGTATTCCTAATGTAGTGTCCTTTACGCCACCAAATGGAGATAAAAAAGGCGAATAATAGAGATAATATAGGCCTAAGAAAGGAAACGCCTATTACTACAAATAAGGATAGAATAAGACTTCCATTCCTAAAACAATTTTAGAATGTTTGATGTATAGAAGAATAAAAACGTATGGGAAAATACATGCCTAAAATAAAAGAATTTTTAATGTCTTGTTTACAATAGCAATTTACATACTTAAAAAGAATTAAGCCAACTTAAGAATGCGTTTTGGTTACAAAGTAATATTCCGATTTTAAGTTGCATTCGGAAACTTTCGTCTAAAAAACTTTGACGTAAATGCTGGATATTCGATTCTTAATTAATGATCGCTGTAAAAGATTATTCTTGTATTGAAACATCGATATTGATGACAAAGAGTAAAAATATGCTTACTTAATTTAACCTTCTCAAATTCAGTGGGAAGATTTCTTTCTAACCACTGCTTACATTTTTCGTATTCTGGATAGTATTCACAATATTCTATTGGCATAGAACAATTTCCGCAATATAGAACTTTGATAGGATATGATACTCCTTTCCGAGGACCCGTGCTTAAATCAACGTCTGTCATTTTCCTAACCTATAAAATATTTGTATTTAAAAATTGCTCAAAAAATAACATCAAAGGTAAATTGTCATTTTTGTTTTCAGTTCTGATAAACAAATATAAGAATAAACAAGCTTATTACTTAAATTGGAAAAAATATAAAATATTTAAATAATTTCTTTTCTGTCTGGCCCCGAACAGCGAAAACAATAATGTTTCAAGCATAGAAATTAGAAATCGAGAGGCAAGTGAATTTATTTTATATATTATATTCTCGTTTGGCAACATTTTCGATCCTAAATAGTACTTACTCAGTATGAATTTTACAAAAAAAGTGTCATTTTGAGTATTGTAAAATTGTTTTTTATAGGAATTACTAAATTTCAAATATTTTTTTATCAAATTAATATTTTTATTTGAATGATTTACCCAAATATTCTTATTTCCAAACCATCACCACAAGCGTTCAAAATAATTCACTATTAGAAAATTAAAATCAAACACAAATCAAATTGTGGTAAAGTATAAAACAAGCTATACATACCTGACTAAATATTCATGCATTAAAACCTTTTTTCCGTAAAATAAGCAGGTATTTTCATTATTCACCTTTATCAACTATTGTTTGTTTTTAGTTTTAGTTCATGTTAGTCAATTCTGAAAAGAACCCCATTTAATTATCGCTTTATTTAAACTATATTTACCTAAGTAGTTATTAGGTATTTTCAAATATTCCGTTTATTTAGGATTCGATTCGATACCTCGGGTTAATTTCGAATGACGGAGCGCCGAATTACCTAGAATTCAAAAAACCTTTCTGTTGAAAATAATAACTTAAACAATAAATAAAATAATAAAATAAAAAAAACAAAACCTTTTAATAATAATTCTCAAACCGATAGCCATTAAAAAAATATATGTACTCACCAATATATTTAAAAATAACAAAATGAAAACCGAAAATTAAATCCTCAGTAATACATATGAACCTCACTTCTTCAAAATATATACATCTTCATTCGTATGCGCGCCGATTATTCTAACTTGCCACATAAAAACTTAAAACTCGAGTAAACTTTTGCGCCATCATTTTCTAATCCACGCCCGTGGTACATAAGGCACTACATTAGTGCGCCAATTGCAACGTACCAGCGATTTTTTTATAATATGTGTGAAGGCAAGATAGTCAGTTTTACGCTTCAGGTTCCAGTACGGGAACTATAAAACATTGAAGCGTAGAATCAAATTTGAAAATCAATATTTTACATTTGCCTTGCCAGGAATCGAACCTAAGACCTCAGATATGGTAGGCGAACGCGCCAACCACTAAACTAGGAGGCAGTTCATTTCTAAAATAATTATAAATGATTCTTTTCTAATCTTCATAGGTATAAGTTAGTTTTATGATTTAGTTTTCTAAGTTTAGTGTATGTTTATAATTAATTAATTGGCTTTATAATATTAAATACATTATAATCTTAGTTAATTATAATTTAGTTTAATAAGAAATAATATGCAGAACATAATATTTTAGTTTTATAATATGACAAGGTGTTTATGAATAAGTGTGGAAAAGAGACAATGAGTTTTAAGCAATAAGTGAGAGGGAGAAGGAGAGAGCTCCGTATTTGGGGAGTTATAAAACCACCCCAAACAGTCGGAAAACAGCCAGAAAGGACAGTCGATCAACAGTCGGTAGAGAGTCGGAACAGAATTGTAATGCAGCCGAAGCGCTGTCAGGGAAGTGAGACACGGGTCTACGCGATCGTACCCTCGGTCGCGGAGGCGATGCAACAAGGTTGAGAGTCGTGGGAGTCGAAGTGAAGTGAGTGTACAGGGTAGCCAGTGCTACGTAGCAAACCTCGTGGAATCCGACTGCTTCACAAGGGTTATCGGAGGCCGTCTTCCAGCCGCGAAGGTCCCTCCACATCCAAGACATCCATCGTCCTCTAAAGGAGCGCCAGTTTCCTGCACCGCCAGTGCATGTGCCCAAACCACGGCCGGCCAGTCTTCCAGCTGGCTGTCGTCGTCACCACAGCCTCCGAGATAATCAAATCTCATCTTATTATTCTCGACCTCGCCACTCTCACAAATAACCAACCTACCCAATTAAATACAATCTTTTTCATATTCTTATTTTATCCCCCTGTGATAAGTGAGGTTCAAATCTCAGACCTTTGATTTGTTGGTTGAACTAACAACGATATATTTATTAAAAAAAAAAAAATACCAGTGCAATAGTTACGTAAATCAAAAAATTTAATGTCTATTTGGCAGAAATTATAATTTTAAGGTTAGGTTGTAAAATTATTTATTTTTATAAGAATAGGTAAGTCCAAAGGTGTATGGGCAAGGGTGGTGGCCAACTGGTAGGTTGCGATGGTCTGTTCGATCGTAGCTAGTAGGTTTGTCGATCATGACAAGGTAAAGAAAAAAAAGCTTACAGAAAGACTAAGATTTTTGAGATTTTTTGCTATCTAATTATATTGCATGAGTAACAACGTTGATTTTTTAAATTAAATTTATTTATCCATATAAATACATATATATTACAAAAAAATAAAAACATATACCCATCTCTACGAAGCCAAGAGTCCTGTGAGTAAAAGGAATGTAATGTATGGAAAATTGGAAAAAAACAGTACTGAGTGTGAAAAAGAACCAGCACCCTACACAAATATTTTTGACTCTTTGTGGTCAAATGTTTGAATCCTAGCAGGGTCGATGTGAAGCATGTTTATAAAATCAATAGTTTCATAGTCTTAAAGCTAGCACTGGAAGCGTAAGACTAATTACCTTACTTTTTATGTAACAAAAATGATCTAGACACGCTGAAATTGTTTCAATGTGGTGCTCTATAAAGATAATCACATGGGCACTGGACAGTAAATGACTGAATCAGTTGGCCACCCCTGATCTAGAGGATCTATAAAAGGAATTTTAAAGTATGGGGAAACTATTAAGTCAAAAACACAGTTTATTCAAGTATTGTGCGTTGACTTTGTAAGGTTGAGGTATCAAATCCAAGATTTTAATATTCCTACTACACCACAAAGCAGAGAACTAATATGTTGGATACAAACTGAGGGATTGAAAAAAAAAACACAATTAATTACACCAGTTTTGAGTTGTTTTGTGTTTATTTATTAATATATTAATATTTTAATAATAAAATGCGTTAAGTCTTACTAATGAGTTGTGTAGATTTGAGTACACTATAATCTATGTACAAATAAAATTACTAACATCAATTGTGCAACAATAATACTGTCTATAATGTAAATCTATCAAATAAATTATGGAGAACACAATCAATAACACATTCTCGAAGAATGCATACAAGTCTTTATATCAAATACACAATATTTATAGAATATAAATATGAGTACCTTAGCTAAAAAGTATTCTACACTGTCACAGTAACTTTAATATAAAATCACATAAAATTCAAACATCTATAACACTATCATGCTTCTTGTCTGAAGCTTTGAGTTTTTCTTGCATTTGTGTCAACATATCCTGCATTCTTCGAATCTGAAACAAAAAGATACTCATTTGACAATGTTTTGAGTATGTATAAATATGTTTGCCGACAGGCTGGATTTCCTCCCTGGGGAGTTATTCAGATCTAATTCTTTTGCAACAGAGAGAAAATATTTTTGATAAGGGAATATAGAAGTCTAGGCATTTACAGGTCATAAGACCTGTTATTGGCTGGTTTCAGTGATTTAAAACGAAAGTGAAAACAAATCAATTCAGGTGATTTGTATGTATATAAAGGTTCTGTTGAAGCATCGTTATTTTCAACCATAAAAAGTCTTCAGGAAAATTTAAATTTGTATCATATTGTGATCTCACCAGAAATTAATCAACAGTTAATTATACAATAAAATTTGAATTTTTGAACAATAACCAAGCAATTTTTGTAAGGAATCACTCTTTTTTTTCAGTTGAGTTTTTGAATTATATGACCACAAGCGATAAACAGAAAATTACCTCTTCGTCTTTCTGTAGTAGAAGTTTGTCGGTTTCTGTAATACTGACATCGCCATTGTTACCCATGGAGTCTCGTTTCAATTTACTGTAAACAAATTAATATATGAAATAAACATGGTAAAAGTGTAATGTGGGTTCGAGGTTTGATTCCTATTCATGAATATCACAATATTAGATAAAAGAATATGAAAAGTTTTTCCTTAACATTAATAGTGGGATATTTATTAATTTCTACATTTATTACTCGTATAAACAATTCTAATTATTTATGTGTATTCCTAAAATATATAATATGTAGTTGGTAAATTAGTTGAAACCCTTCCATAAGAGTCTAAAATAGAAAAGAGTAAACGCAACTTAGAACAATCTGTACCATAAAAGACTAAAGATGTTTGGTGAGTTGTCGAAAGATATTAAGGATGCTGGGTTTATCACATTGTTTCGTGTGTTTAATGGTTTTCATTTAAAAAAAACATTCATAAAGGTATTATTATTGCCCGTTTGTCTTTGCTACATAGTTTTGTGTTCTTTTTGTTCAGTTTTTTGTACATATGTTTCTTCATATAACTGTTGTAATTGGCTTAGGACGTATATATTTAATAAATAAATAGGTAGCTAGAGTGTCATGAGAAAGAGTCTGAATTAAAAATATTTTTTTGAAATTATTATTGGATAAATGAAATTAAGGAATCACTAGTTGAATTTTTTTTTGCATTACTATCTGAATAAATTCATTTCATAAAAGAGCCAGGAAAAAAATTAAAACATACCCTCTTTCCCTGAGCGCATGTTGTGATATTTGAGAGATGCATTGCGCCCTAAAGTTCTCGTAATGCACATCTTGGGTGACATCTTTCAGGTCCTGCATGTGAGTTGAGATCAACATTGTGCGAAGCTTCACAAAATCACTGTGCCTTGGATTCTCCACTGTGGAACAGAAGAAGAAATATTTATGTAGGTATCATTTTTTTTATAAGAACAACATTTTGAGTTGCCATGTGTTTGTAGAGAAGCTTGAGATTTTATCCCTAGGGAGAAATTTTGAAGATAAAGAGATGAATATGGAGAAAAAGATAAAGAAAAGGAATATGAAAGTCTAAGCATTTATTCGGTTTATGACATGTGTTTACATTTACACAACACAAGATTTGCGCAAAATGAAGGTCCTCTGGTATTAAGGTTTAGTAACAAACATGGCAAAAGGATGTTAAATTTGATTATTTTATCGTCTGCAAAATCTGTTAACTGATGAGGTATTTTAAAAAATATGTATTTTAAATTTCTTGTTAAGATAACACAATTATTTTATTTGAAACCAAATAAACTTAATTAGTAAAATTATGTATTTTTCATTTTGTTAATAAAAAAAATATGTATTAAAAAAATTTCCATCATCAAAAGTTTAATTTTTCAAATTATCACCTTCATTTTTTTTACAAAGATTTGCAGGCGCAACGACGATATTTAAGAAAAAAATATGAGATGGTATGTAATAACGCCATGTTTAAATATTTATATTATGTTTCATTTTTATTCCATTTTTTCTCTAGTTTTAGTTGATGTGTACCAATATATAAGGTTTTTTTTAGAAAAAAAAGAAATATTAGCGTTTTTATGATTTGCAGAAATGTTTCAATTTTGGGGTCATATTCAATGAGTTGTGAATAACTCACTATTAGAACAAGAATCAAGTTGCGGTAGAGTGGGGTTTGAGCCTCGGATTTCTGATCCCTGAGACTGCAACACTAACCCCGGGACCACAACTGATCATATTTTGCTTTTGTTGATTTTATATTTTGAGCAATGTTTTCATGAATGTTCTAATTAGTTTACTTCATACGTAAAATTTATCCCATAACTATCTTCCTCTCTTTTGCACTGAAATACAATTGCATCGCTTTAATTTTTTCACATATTACTTTTTTTATGTAGTTACTTGTGTTAATATAATGTTTTGTATAAATGATTTAACCATTATAATTTTTACCAATCTGAAGATGTCTATTCGAGGATGAAAGCACTTATTTCAATTTATGGAAATGTAAGTTACATTTTTTATGAATAAAAATATACATGGATCACGCAATTATATTGATAGTATAATTATTGCTATCATTACTACTATGGTTAGATACACACCATCTACTATTCCCCATGGGTACTGCCTTCCCCTAACTCTTTTCCCAGCCACCTCGAGCATAGTATTACTGCCCACGACAGCAAACGGTACGCACGCCTTCAGTTCACGATCCTGTTGCTTAAACTCTTCGTCCTCATCACTATCGCACTCGGGAAATTGGTATATCTGCAAAAAAATACATTGTGGAATATATTTTAATCCTTTACCGGTCAAAATGGATCATATTCTACAAATTTTTAAGCACCACATCTATTATAATGTAAATGTAAATGTAAACACATTAAATAACTCATATAAAGTTGACACGCAACCCTTTTTATAAAAACAGTAGTTTATAACTCTTAGGAGTTAGATAAATCGGAATCTTTTTATTTTCAAGTATGTGCCTAAGTTTTCCAAGTTTTCCAAAAGCTGCCCAACTCATTCCCACTCATCTTGGCAGTTTCGCCGTTTGGTTTTCTTAGCCAGTTTTATCTTATGTCCAAGATATATATATTCATCTACCTTGTATACTGCCAGTGACTACATATGCATTAGAGACCATGGCTCCCATACAAAGAAATGTAGAAAAGCTCAAATGCATACAGCGATCCGTGGAAAGATCCATGTATGGTATAAGCCCAAGAGATAAAATAAGAAATAAGAAATTAGGAACAGAACCAGAATAAATAATATTATGGATCGCGTTGCAGGACTGAAGTGGCAATGGGCAGGACATGTTGCGAGACAAGACCTCACAAGATGGACCCCTAAAATTTTAAGACGGAGACCTTGAGAGAATAAGCGAGGCGTCGGAAGACCTCAAAAAAGATGGTCCGACGACATAGCTGCTGTAGTTAGCTGCGTGTTTCAAAACGCGCATTATAACCAAGCTAATTTATATGACTTGTCGGTGGAAATCCTTTTCAAAAAAAATGTAATTGCACTATTTATCTAATTTTAAATATATTTATTGATTTTATCTGCTTTGTATTTATTTTTTATTTTATATTTATTTTTATTTTTAATCTGTAGATAACTTAACTATTGGGAGCGAGAAAAAATGATAATTTATAAAAAAATTGTTAAGACAAATTGCTTAGAATATTCCATATATCCCTTTTAAGCAGATTTTCCCTTTTTGTTGAAATAATTGTCAACTATGTAAATATTGAGAGTTAAAATAAAATTGTAATTGATGTGAGTGATATGAACAAAAAATACATTTGAATATTCAAAAAAGTGGTTAGATTAACAAAAAAAAAAAAATGTAAATTAGTGAATTAGTGAATTAGTGAATAAATACAGTGATTCTGTCTGCCCAGGCAGATGAACTTTTTCGGCAAGAAGGCACTTGTGTAGGACTGATCAGCTTACCGTCATGTAACAGATTATTTAAATACGCTGCATTTGATTAACCAATGCAGTGCCCTATGCACCACTAGATGCGGAAAGGTGAATGATGTTGATATAAATTGTATGAAAAAATAATAATTGTGTTCTGCGATTTTTTGTTTATTAAAAAAATGCATTATAATTATGTTTAACCAACCAATTTGGATCACATTCTTAACATTTAAAATAAACATAATTATATGTAGTTATTTAGACCTAAATTTAGGCAACAGAAAGGAAAAACATTTTGGCAAAACTGAAGGGAATATGGAAGTCTAGGCGTTAACAGGACTTATGACCTGTCATTAGCTGGTTTGAGTGGCTACTTTACACACTTTGTAGCATTCACCATATTGCCTATGCTTGGACAAATATATTTCTTCAATTCTTCCATCTGTGTAAATTTGTTGTTGATTGAAGTTAAAGAGCTGAAACCTTTATTGATGTGGGTGAGATTCTGACCAAATTCTTTCACCTATGTAGGTGAAACAATTCGTATTTACTAGGCAATGCTTGAAAATATTTGGACATACTCGAAACATTGTTGATTATGCAGTTATGTAAGTAATAATTGTACATAAATAAAATAAAAAAACACGTCTTTAAAAGCAATTAAGAACCTACGTAGTTAAATATTTATTTTAACTCACTATTATTTTTCAAATGCAATAACAGTTTCTCTCTGGAATAATTTTTACCTAAATATTTAAAGTGAAACAAAAAACTTACAACTTAATTTTAAAGCAGAAGTTCTTATACAGGTTTGATGTACAGGGTAGCTCGGCATGGTACAAAACATCAAGCCAACTAGCATTACTAAGTTGTTGTAAAGTTTTTTAACTTACCAGAATTTGATTATCTTCTACATCTTTCAGTATTCGTTGCTTCAACTTTCTAACTTCAGAAGTTGTTAAAGTGTCTGCTTTGGCTATGACGACAACAATATTAACTTTTCTGTGAAGTCGTCTCATTAGTTCAAGATCCATCTGACGTAAACTGAAAGCAGAAAAATATAGCAGTGAACTTTTAATTTTACTATTTCTAAGTAATTAATTAAAAAAAAAAAAAAAAAGTAAATTTAGGTATCCACAAAGGCTAAACAATATTTGACAGGGCCCATTCTTTAAATTTTTAAAACAAACGAACAATCGTTTTTCAACAATATTTTGAGTTTGTCCAAATTTTTGTATATTAGGAGTGGATTTTACCCTTTTCTTCACATTAAAAAAACAAATAATATTTGCGTTCTTATGATTAAACAAAATATTTTAATTTTGAGACCATTTTGATTTAGTTATAAATAACCGTGTTAGAGTATGGGAAACAAGTTGTGGTAGAGCGGGGTTTGAACCTCGGACCTCCTGATCCGGAGTCCACAACACTACCCACGGGACCACAACTCTTCGCAATTGAAGTTATTAACACACTTCGCGCGGGAAAGGTATTGCGCCGGCGACGGGCGAAAATAAAGGTCCCACGCAAATTTATTTATTTTATTTTAAATCGCTATATCTTCAAAAATAGTAAAAATATATCGATAAAAATTTCTACATACTAACTCGGCATATTCAAGCTATAACAAACCAAAACCAAATATTTTTTGTAATTCAACATTGTCAAATTTTAAAGTAAACTCAATTTCTATTTTACAACATTACGTATTTTGTATTTTATTTTATATTTGTATGAATAAAAAGAAGATTTGAATTGCTATTTGATAAATATGTACATATATTTAAAATCTTAACAAAGAGATTGGTATATAATATTCATATAAAAACATTGGATAATTCCAGCGGATAAATAAAAATGAGGCCGGCGCAAAAGGTATTTCTACCCTTCCCGCCGTTAAGCATTCACCGACTGAACGGGTAGAAATACCTTTCCCGCCCGAAGTGTGTTAAGATGAACATAATACAACATGGATGTGGACATTTTAGAGATTACAAGATGGAAGTATGGGAATTTACAGGGCTTATGACCTGTCATTGGATGGTTTTAGTGGCCACTTTACACACTTTTGCTGTCTAGTAATTAAGGAATGATATGTGTAATTTTTATGTAACTATGCAGCAACTTTGTATGGCCAACTGAAATTATTCATACAACATTCAAGTTTGTTAGGATTCTTGGTGGAAATATTTATATGAATGTTTGGTTATACATATAATAATAACTTTGAGGTTTATACGAATATGTTCGCCTACTATTCTTGAGGTCCTGGGTTCGATTCCTGGGAGGATAGAGGTGTAATATTAATATTTCATTGTTCCTTAACGGCACATGAAGCGTAAGACTGATCACTTTAATTTCATGTAGCGGATGATTGAACTATGCTGCATTTGGTTTAATAACGCAGTGGCCTATGCACCACTGGGTGCGGGAAAGGAGGATAATGATGATGGGGATGAAAATTGCGGGTATTCAAGATTTGGAAAAAAAAGTTTGAAGTATGAGCGAAACCGATGCGCTTGCGCTGTCTGACTTTTCTTTATACGAACGTATTCCCGCATTTTCTCTCTGATTTATGGCACTATAGCGATGATTTTTTTACACACTATAGATATCCAAAATTGAAGTGTCCCTATCGTTTGTGTTTTCTTTAAAAAAAAACATAGTTACTTTTATGGGAGCTGGGCCCCGATGACAATGGGAAGTTAATGTATATTTTCAATTTTATCTACAAAGTAAAATTAAGTTTTCTGTATGAAAAGCAGAATATGCATACATTTTTTGTTCATGCATATATACTTATATTAACAACAATAACAACAGCAAACCGTCTCGCCGTTTCCCCGTAAGGCTAGGCAGAGGGGATAGAACGCCACATCCCTCTATCTTTGCAAACAGATCTCGCTTCTTCTACATTCATACATCTTCTCATGCACGCGCGCCGATTATTCCGACTTTTGACATATCCATCTTCAAGTATTTGTTGGATTTGGTCATGCCATGTCTTTGTCGGTCTACCTCTATTTCTGCATCCATCGACATTCGCATTTTAAATATTCTTAGCCGTTTTTTCGCTGTCCATTCGTTCTACATGTCCAAACCAGCGTAGAGCTCATACTCATACTTATTTTCGTGCACAAATATCGATTTTTCTTTATGGACACTCGAAGACAACTCTGTTAACTTCCCATTGTAATCAGGGATCTAGGACCATCCAAAAACCCTTAGAGGGGTCAAGTTTTATCTACCATCTTTGGATGAACGGTATACAAATACGTTAAATATTCTTTTAAAAAAACGAAACTTGCCGACACAGATTTTTTTTGATACTCGGTTCTGTTTTAGGATGCGAAAAACTGGAATACGAGACCTCGATTTTTATAAATTTTAGTATAATCTGTCCGATGTGCAGTTGTGTTTTACGCACTGTATTCGGACAGGCACCTGCGAGAGAGCGACAGAAAAACTACATTGCTCCCCACCGCATATCCTCTTAAATTTGTTTCAGGAGTGCGGAAAAGGCCTTTACTGTTTTCTAGTAATTTTATTTACCTGTGTCCGTAGGGTGGTACAAAGTAAAGGCAGCAGTGAACTCTGTTGTCTTGTATATTGCGTCTATTAAGGCCGCTTTCGTCCGTAAAGTACTGGCGGAACTGTTCGTCTATGTAGGCGGTGCATACTCTCCAGGAGTCCTCGCAGTTTATGGCGTCCCCAAAGCCAGGAGTGTCCACAACAGTCAGCCGCAACTTCACCCCTCTTTCTTCTATGTCCATGGTCTTCTTCTCTATACTGGTGGTCTTTTCCAGCCGATCTGAAAAAAAAAATCGTGTAATAAGAAAATTTGGCGTTATTATGAAATAGAGGATTTTGCATGAAAGGCGGGGCAGATCCAGTTTTAAAAAAGTTTGGGATATTATAAAAAATGTTTTAAAAAAATAATAGTCACACGCGTAGTCCGGAAACCGCGCACGCGCATCTAACTGAAGTCGACTAAACTACTCATAAATAAGTAGTTTTACGTTTTGGCCATTAATTATTCGGTAGACGTCGTTTAGTACGCAACTGCCGGTTTAAATTCAATTATGCCGTGTTGTGTCGTTTGTAAGTATCGAAATACCGCTAGGATTAAAAGGGAATAGAGTGGGATCACATTTCATGTGTAAGTAGCAAATTCACAAACAATATTATTTAAGAATTCGATTATTTTACCGTCCTTCAGATTGCTAAATAAAACAAAGTAGAAATTTTGTTAGTATTGCCAGGGTTGTCGATTTTTTTACCCGGCTTTCTATCAATAAACCTCAATATGATATAAAACGGTACTAATTGACTTAATTACCAGATGATAATTTAATTATTTTTTAACGTTTGCAATACACGTACCTGTTTTTTTTTATAGTCCAGTCGGTAAAATATTTTTTGAGGTAAAACATAACATAACATAACACAAAATTATCCTTTATTTGTGTTATGATAATATATTGTTCGCGGTTTGGTAACATTACGTGGCCACTTCACGTATGTGCGCATGTCAGACTTTTGGACATTTTTGGATGCTATTGGCACCGGGGACTGAAGGAGTACATGACAGGATAGAGAGAGATGCCGACGAATGTCGGAGGAGTTCAAGGCCCATGGCGGACTGTAGAGCCAATAATGATGAAAATTTAAAGTTATTTTGGTTTGTTAAAATGCAGAAAAAATACTGTGGCTAATAAAACACACAAGTCGATATTTTTTTTATTTGAAAAATAATAAAATTATGTTAACTCTACATTAATCATTACTTTCAGCAAAAAGGGATCGAGACTTGAGACTCGAAATTTTGAGAGCGTAAAGTCTGTTCATTTTTACAAGAATTTCGACGGAGAAAAGCCCCTTTAACACATATCATCTTAATCTAAACGGCATGGTAAAATTATAGTGGATTGATATTTATTATATTCGTTTGTACCGATTTAAATTAGATAATATTTATATATTTTGTTTTTTTTTTATAAAACTCCATAGTTAATGATTTTAATAAAAATATCAAAAAATATTAGTGTTCTTATACCCAAATATTAAAATTTTTGTTACCATTTTCAAGGAGTTGTAAATAACTCACTATTAACTATTAGAAACTGGAAATCGAGTTGGAGTAGAGTGGGGTTCGGTTCATAGTGTACTGGTTATTGCGTTTGCCAGGCATTAAAAATAAATAAATTGTAAAACAATAAATATCGATCCACCGTATTGTATTTGATCATGCCGTATAGATTTTTGCCGTGGTTGAAATGAGCCAATCATGCGATATCACGCAGTGGGCTCGTGGTTTACACGTGTACAGCGGTCCAGTCTCCGTGTAGAGGTATTTTCAATATCGAGACGCTCGAGATGCTAGTATCGAAATTTCGAGATCAGTAGTGCGATTCTTAACGCTCTCTATGGGGTAGAGAACGCGTTACTAGCACGTAATTTACATACTAATAAAAAAATAGAACGATGAAGATATTATATTATTAAATATAATAATGAAAATGAAGGTAGATTTTTATTGTCATTGCTTGCGCGGGAAACACTAAGAATCCAAAGCAAAAAACACACTCGCCAGGTCAAAACTGAAAATTTTCAATTGTGTAGACTGAGGCTATATCAATTTATGTATGCTAAAGCTGCACATATTTTCTCAAAGTTCTGTCTGGAGCATGATACCTGCTGGTTGTTAGCCGACTTCACCCTTAACCAGTTATTGACTTAAGAAGATTTCTCGGTTTTATTTTAATTAGGCTATATTGACCTATGTTTGGGTTTGATGTACCTATGTTTGGTGATGTAAAGATAGTTGGTTTGTCCAAATCTTCTGAATATGTGATGTTTAAATAATTAAAAAAATAGTTAAGTACCGAATTGAGTCATAGTCACTCCTGGGAATGTAATACATATGTATTTTATTTTGTAAATATTTTGTAGTATATGATTTATAAATAAATAATAAATATATTTTCTTCCTTTCTACATTCACTACACGTGGACATAATACGCCTCAGCCCTCTGTTTAATTAGAAATGCTATTGAGAAAGACAAATGTGTTATCAAAAAATACCTAAGAGAAGGTACCTAATATAAACATGGTACCTATAAATTAAATCGAATCGAATTTACTGTATAAAAAAGTGTATTTTATTTGACAATTTTAAATAATTTCTGAGAAAAATTATGTGAATATAATTTTTTTACACATAAAATTCGATTTGACATTATAGACATTTGAGGAAGTGGTTTGTCTTCCATTGTCGTCGTTCGCGATATGATTAATACGAAATATTAATTTTAAATTGTTTTTTTACATTGCAATATTTCATAATCCCTGGACTGGCACCTGAAGCGTAAGACTGATCATTCCTGTTTATACAACAAAAACGATCAAGATAATCTGCGAATCGGTGTACCAATGCAGTATGCAGTATGCATTAGGTGAGGAGAAGAGAATAATGATAATCATGAAGATTTGTAAGGTAATTCGACAATGATAAACGCCCATCCAAAAAAAACCCCCAGATTTCGTAAAAAGACTAGGTGGAAAGAGTAACGTAACTAGTTAAAATAAAAGCGAGGATATAAAAAAATAATTCTTCGAAAACATGATATCCATACCAAATACCAAACATCACCAATGCGTGTTTACAGTTTTTTAAAAGGTATTTTCAAATTGTTGATACATCTGTTTTTCTTTGCATTTCATTCATATTTCTGTTTATTTTTATTTGTAGTATTTCTTTACCCTCTTTACACATTTTGAATATCTATAAATTGCTGCCTCTATTTTAAATGATTTTTTAAATGTATTTTTTTTATAAATAACTAAAATCTATTGACTTCTTGTTCTTCTTCCACCTACATCCAGGATCTATTTTTCGGTTCCTCACACCTGGAAAACTGATGACCAGCTATCCCTCCATATTTTTGGTTGTCCAGGAGGACGTTGACCTGTGAGGACCTCGTTTGCAGCAACACGGGCGAGTCTTCCATTCTATTTACATGGTCCCATCAGAACCGCCTCGTCTTCCTGATCCATTGCATGATATCTTCAGTTTCGCAGGTTTGTCTTATGACAAAGTTTTTAATTCTGTCCCTGAGAGTTTTATTTGCAATGAATCTGAGGGTTTTCATCTCAGCTGTTCTCAGGAGGTTTATTGTTCTTGTTGTATCTGCTCTTGTTTTCACACTGTAATTCATTATTGACCTAACGCATGTCCTATTGTCTTACTTGTACGTTCATTTTATTTAATGTATTTTTGTCGTTTCATGTAAAAGACACAAAGTTCCGTTTATTGAAATAAAATATACATATTAAAAACAAAAAAACTTCCTCATTAACATTAATTGAAAAAGAACAGACAACAAAACAAAACACGCAAAAACAAATCATTACACCGATAGAACGCCACATCACTCTGTCTTTGCAAACTGACCTCGCTTTCTTTATACTCATACATCTCATGCACGCTCGCCGATTATTCCTACTTTTTACATGTCCATCTTCAAGCATTTTTTTTATTTTAGTCTTGCCAGGTCTTCCTTGTTTTCTGAGTCCATCAACATTCGCATCGTTGATTTTTTTTGCAGTTCTTTCGATGTTCATTCGCCCTACATATAAAAACAAAAAAAAATATATGTACGAGTTTAAACTTTCTACTGAATATGCTGTATATTTTTTTAAATATAAATCTTGTATAATTTTTAGGTTTTTTTTTTTATAAATCTAGGGTACAAGGAAATTTATGTTTAAAAAATATATATATATTAAGCCAAAAATGTTAGCATTATAGTTTTTTTGTAAAAGGCAGATTTGCCGTTTATGTTAATAAAATAAATAAATAATGTACTATTTTGTAAAATGATTCACCTATATTTAAAAAATTGCTATGCTTACCGCAGACATCGGCCATTTTCCTATTCTTGTACAAGTCTCCCAGAAAGAGGCTGTTGATGAGCGTGGATTTTCCGAGCCCCGACTCTCCGACCACCATCATAGTAAAGTCGAATCCTCTTTTCACGGACTTCCTGTGCATCTGCTCCGGAAGTGTTGCAAATCCAATGTAGTCCCGTTCTCTGTCTTTATCTGGAAGCCAAAAATCATTTTGAAGGCACCACGATTTTTTAAAGAGAGATTTTAGTTTTTACAAAATGGATTTTTATACACATAATTTTCGCCGCAACAAGTAAAATAAAACAGCCCCTACAAATATAAATTTTAAAGGAAATACTAGTGTTCACATAAATAGTGTAGCGAGAGATTTTTTCAAAAAATACGTTGGTACGAATGATTCCATTACTAGTTAAATAAAAGGTTTTATCTTCTTTTCTCTTGCACCACAACAATGAATGACATCACAGAACACCTAGGCTTGAGAAAATCACATTAGATTTTGCGTTCTCATTGGGAATCGAACCAGAAACCTCCCGCGTGTGAGTTAAGCGTCTTAACCACTACATCACGGAGGCCGCCATATAATTATATTAATTTATTACATTATTATAAGTGCAGCACAAAATCATCATTACTTCGTAGAAAAAATAATTTTAATAAACCATCTGAAATAAAAAATCTAAAAAAAAAAAAAATCGAAGCCAAACTTAAAAGAATCTTATGAAACCAAACTCCACACCAAACTTACAACCATTCTACGATTCTTGTAATAAATTACTAATTTTTAAATTAAAAAAATATTAATATTGATTGAAAAAAGACCAAATATGTAATTCATACATTTAACGTGTTTGTAAAAAAGAGCTGGCTGAGTAATAATTATTAGTTTTTAGAAAAAAAAATATGCAGCAGTAAAAAATAAGTAAGAAGCAAAAACATAAAACTATTCCTCATTCTACCATTTCGAAATGAAAATATATATATCTTCCACTATTTCTTAAACCGTCAAATTGTGAAAATATAAAACGATCGAAAAAATTTTTTTCGCTGGAACTCGTGAGTCGTGAGGGTTGCGATGAACTTTTTTCGTGACAAGTTATTATTAAACGTCTCCTCAACGAGATGAGTGTCAACCACCTGCGTCAATATTATGTATTCACAGGAAAAAACCTATGCATATTATAAGTAACACACATACACTCTGCCGCTGGCCGCTGGCCGCTGTCTCCCCATATATTTGATATACGAGTGCATAATATTTTCTATTTCTGAATCACACGTTGAAGGAGTGCGCGATGCACTTGTCTGCTTTTCATATCTGAAACAAATCTCCGTAAACATAAGTGTTTTGGAGTAAGACACGTTCTTGGAAAGCCATTCGTTCTATGGCGAAAGTAGACTCGCGTAATACTTATTTGTCTGGGATTGTAACACATGCGATATTACGTACCGTCTCTACTATCGAATTAATGGCAGCTACTGTATTGTTATTTCACGCTGAATACGTGTCAATATTCGTCCATTTTGTCACGGATCGCATAACATTATTCACATAACTACAGATATTACTAAGCTGCACGCATACAAATGCAAAAAGTCACGTGGTTTAATTATAAATGGGCTTAAATCACAATAAATCGGTCATTGGAGAAACAAAGCGTCGCCTTAGTTAGTTTTTGTCCAACACACCATTTTTAACGAAATTAAGTTAATTGTACATGAGTTGTGAGAACGCCTTTATTATTAAAAAAAATTAAGGGTTTTTTTTTAACGTAATTTGTCTTAAAGTTGTGGTCATTATTTATGCCTATTTCGTAAAAATAATTTTAAACCTCCATTTCTGCAGATTTGTGTTATGGTTTATTGGACAAAAACGAACTGAAGCGACGAAAGATATATCTCAAATGAGACTAAAGAATCTAAGAATGGAAGTCTACGTAGACATCTGAACTGCTTTTATACATTGTGTACCTCACAATATTTTTCCTGTTTAGAACTATCACATTTACAATTTTTAGGAGTTCTGTACTATTTAAAGACTGCAAATCCTTTATATTTGTACACAGCAACTTAGATTATGTATATATCACAAATATGGAATCCTACGTACAATGTGCAGATATCACACGTTGAAAATGTACAAAATGCATTTGTCAGTGAGGAAGTTCAGTGGTTTATTTGTATTATTATTATTATTATTATGGATAACTTATATAGCGCCATTTTCGTAATATAATACCTCGAGGGCGCTTTACAAAGTGATTATATAAAGATATATATTTAATTTTAACTTTTTTAATTTAAGAAAAACAATGTACTTTGTCACCGCATGCTAAGGATTTTTTCAAATGATTTAGAGACAAGTGGGTTTTAAATTTCTTCCGAAACATCACTTCATTCTAACAGTATCGGACCTCAGCTGGGAGAGCATTCCATGCCGTAGGGCCTGCGACCGCAAATGCGCGATCGCCGAATTTAGTGATACATTTTTTTTATTTGTTCATTTCACTATCAAACTAAGTGAAATTAAAAAAAATAATTTGATGTATTTAAAAAAATAATAATGAAAAAGTAAAAGCGCAGCCTAATGCCATCTTTCCCCACCATAGTGGGGTAATATGCCCAATTAAAATATAAAAAAAGAGATAACATGGTGAAAAAATAATAAGGATATCCAAAATTCAATAACAAAAAAAATAACAATTTAAATAAGACCATGTGTTGGCCATCCAATAGTCGTCATCACATGAATATAAAGTTGGTGCACTTAAACTACTGGACGTGTATTATCGTGGACCTACACAGGAAATGAACTTAGTTTCAAATTAACGCCAAACTGCGCTCATCCTGAGAATGGGAAACGGTTATTTACAAAATACAAATAGACAATATACCATATACACATCCTTTCTGTCACTAATTGATGCTCTTAAATTATGCTCAACTTCATTTAAACTTTCAGCAATGGGCACCTAATATAACATTCACCCCTGTCACCATCTCTCAAATACATTAAAGTAATGAATTAGTTGACACGTTCTGAACCGCTCTCGCGGCCGTAGAAAACACTTTTATCTCGCGTGTTTTGTTTGTAAATACGCGAACAAAAGCTTTTTCTACGGCCGCGATAGCGTTTGGAATATCACACCAGGGGGAATGACGAATAAAATAATTATTTGCGTTCTTACTATTTTCCTAAATATTTCAATTTTTAAGGGCCATTTTTTAAGGAGTTATAAATAACTCATTATTAGAAAATGGAAATCAAGTGGGGTTCGAACTTCGAACCTCGAACCTGTGATCTTAAGTCCGCGATACTAGCCTCAGGACCGTAACCGGGTTCATATTACCTTCTTTAAAAGACGGATTTCCGACTGCCGTGGGCTGCATTTTCTACGGTATTTATTCATCTCCAGATGCTGATGGTAAACGATGATGATGATGAAATTTTTATAGAGATATAATAATTGATACACTGCTGTATACGGAGTTTAAATAGTGGTACCTATTTACCAATCCAGCAGGTGTTTGAGGCAGGGTCGTAGCAACACCACCTAGACTCGAGGCCAGGGCCCCGATTGCAATGGGAAGTGAAAATTTATCGTCAATTTTATCTACAAAGTAAAATTATGTTTTCTGTATGAAAAGTAGAGTATGCATACAATTTATTCTTTTTAACGTGTCAATTAAAAGCCTCCGACGAAGATACTTGAAATATTCATGCAAATATACTCATTTTCGTACACAAATATCGGATTTTCTTAATAGAAGATTTCTCTATTCAAATTTGTTGCAACCGGAGAGAAAACATTTTTTAAAAGGAATATGGGAGTCTAGGCATTTACAGGGCTTATGACCTGTCATTGGCTGCTTTAATTGACCACTTTACACACTGTGTAACATTCACCATTCTGCCTATGTTTGAACATCCAAATTTCCTCAACTCTTCCATCTGTTGACTTTTGTGAAGTAAAAGAGCTGACACCTTTATCATGTGGGAGATTCATCCGGCTGAATCCATCTACTAGGCAACGCCTGAAAACAATTTTCCATTTTTTTATACTTCTTCTTTTACCAGGTAGTTAATTCAACAATGTTTTTAGTATGTCCAAATGCTTGCAGACTGGTTGAATTGCCTAGACTTCCATATTCCCTTCTCAAAAATGTTTTCCCTCTCTGCTGCAACAAATTTAAATATGAACAACTCCTTGGGGAGAAAATCCAGCCAGTCTGCAAGTGTTTGGACATACTCAAAACATTGTTAAAGATAACTCCCATTATGATAGGGGCCTGGGCACTGAAATGATGTGAGCCATTTTTTTGAAGGTTGTAACGTTCTGACACAAAGGTATCTTAGGACCTACGTATTTAACTATGCATATTTTTCCAATAATGAATACCTAAATATACCTGTAATTCATAAGGACAGGTTAAAATTTCAAATTTTGTAAAAAAAACTAGCCTTTATAGAACGGGTATTATTTGTCATTTTGTTTAAGGATCATTTACACAGCATTTATCAAAACCAAACATATTATAAATAAACAGAATTTAAACTAATAAATTTATTAAAAAAACACGTACGTATTATGACAAATATCATGTACCTATACATAACCGGGTTGTGGTCCCGTGGCTAGTGTCTCGGACTCACGGATCAAAGGTCCGTGGTTCGAATCCTACTCTACCCCAACTTGATTTCTATTTTCTAATAGTGAGTTATTTACAACTTGTTGAAAATGGCCCTCAAAATTAAATATTTGCGTAAATTATAAGAACGCAAATATTTCTTTTTTTAAAAAAAAAAAAAAAAACATAAAGCATAAGAGGTTGGAGATGAAAACTAATATTTAGTGTTGATTTTTAAGATAAAATTATTTAAATACATATTTTCTACTTACCCTAGAGTATTTAGTTGTCGTCAATTTTTTGCGATGCATAGCTTTAAGCCATTTTAAACGTAAAATTGGTTGAGTGGAAAACACAAGAGTGAAAACTTTTGGACCACATTTATAATTTCCTTTCCCATTAGGAACTCAGCACTTATCGACTGTTTTTATTTGTCAAAATCTTTCTTAAATACGCTTGAATAGTTTTTAAAATAACTCATAGTTGTGTTGACAGTAATTTTATTTAAGTCAGGTGAAAAATGGCGGAATATATTATATGAAAAATGCTTGGCTTACCATAGAACGAATAAGGCCAAATATAATTGAAAATGCCCCTTTTAACCGGATTCTACCACTTAGGTTTTACATCAGGCAGGCTCTGCCTACCCTAGCAACTAGCCAGAACTTTCTCTTTAGTAAAATATTCTTGCCAAATATTATTATTATGAGAATTATTTGTTCTAATTAGAGATAAAAATAATCCAATGAATTTGCTAATTGAATTATTAACGGCGACTTTCTTAAAAATTATGGATATTATGTTTCTTCATGTAACTGTTGTAATTGGCTTAGGCCGTATATATAATAAATAAATAAATAAATAAATACTAAAAAACGCTTGCACAATTTATTAATTTGTTGGCTGTTAATGAACTAGCATTTCGTGGTATATAATATCGCGGAACATTACGAAAATGGTTTAATGGACAGTCTTTCGGAATATATATTGCTTACAGATAAATCAAATTTGCAGAATGCTCTAAATTTATCTCAGGAAATATCATTGATATATTGATTGAAAACGTGTTTTATTGAAATATTTCATGTTCCTGGATTGGCACCTAAAGCGTAAGGCTGATCGCCTCGTATATATGTAACAGATGATCGATATACGCTCGATTTAGTGTACCTGTGCAGTTCCCTATGGAAAATAAAACGCAGACGGATTATGAAAATGACATTTTCTTATACATACGTATATGTGAATAAAACTTTTTTAAATCAGCCTGCCTTGAATTTTTGGACCTGCCCTGATAACAAAGTCTGAGTACGGCCCTGGTTTGAGGTCAGGAAAATTATCGGTCTGTTGATGCTAAATAATACATACATTGAGAACACTGAACTGTCCACTGTGTTTTAATGAATCTAACAAATTGAACTAAGACGGAACCCATTTAGAACGAGAACAAAAAAACAAATAGGAAAGACAAGAAAAAAAGACAAAAAATCAATAAAATAATAATTTAAGTAATATAAATAAAAATAATACAGAAAACAACGCAAATTTTGCTGTTTTTTTTTTTTTTACTTTTGAGTGAGATTTAAGCGAAACGTTTATGCACGTAATTAATTATTTTACTTGTAATTTTCACACGGGAAATTTTTGCGAATTTGGTAGTTCGTGAATACTAACAAGGTTTTCTTGTAAACATAAAATATATATATTATCATATGTGTAGTGAACACTAATATAAAAAAAAAACTGGATGCTAGCTTAAGGCTGATATAATGAGGAACTTTAGTCCTTCGGGAAATTGGATACAAAAAATGTTTTCTTGTGCGCGGTAAAAATTAGAGCATTAAATGGTACGGCAAAGTTTCTTGAAAAAATAGTAAAAATATTTTAATAAAAACGCACTTCTTTGAACGACGTCACTGGTTCATATGAACCAACCAATGGTATGAGAGTTGTGAAGGATATCCGGCTTGCTTACCGTTATTTTTTTTCGGTTTTTCTAAGAAACTGGAAATTTATCACAACACTCAATCATTGGTGGCTTCGGAAAAACTTGAGACGTAGTTCAAAGTAGTTGATTTTTATTAGAATACTTTTTTTTTTATACTTTTTCCAGTATAATTAAATGCTCTAATTTTTACTGCGCGCAATTCTTTTATTTTTTATTTCCAATTTTCCGTAGCACTGAACGTCCTCAATGACTCAATTCTCAACGCGTCCCAAATAATAATGTAAAACGAAAGTGATTAGTTCACGATCGTACAATAAACTTGCATGTGTGAAAAAGATTGACAATATTCCCTTAATAAATGTTATCAAATATTTGTACATAACCCCTTACCGACTTTTCTATGTCTACCGGTTTCGAGACGTACCCGTCTCTTCGTCAGGATACCAATTAAACCAACATTCATTTTGTGAAAAGGACCTAAACTATATTGTTATGGTATTTGTTCCACTCAATAATGTGTAAAGTTTCCGCAAACCAAGTTTTGTAAAATTTCCATTGAATATAAACGTGTAAATATAATTTTACAATGAAAAATGATAAATGCGCCATCTATGAATAATTAGTTACATATTTTCGTTTAGAAACCTTAAGGGCTGTAGGCTTGGAGGCCGAGAACTAATTTTCGGGAACCTGACACAACAGTTCTACACAGATCGCAGAGACGTCAGGAGCTTATATAATGTGCTTTATTATAGCACTGACCCCCATTTTTCAGAATAAGAATAAGAAGATAAGATAATTCAGATAAGAAGCAACATTAAGTGCGAATTAATGGGTTTTTTTTTACAAAATTTGTATTGGTTTATTTGAGATATAAATTTTATGATTATTTTCAATTAAGTGATTGGCAAATTAAGAATCTTGTTTTTTATTTTTAAAGGATCCTATGTGTTCTGAATATCTAGTTAAGAAAGAGCGCCCAGTTTGCCCCACGTAAATTGCATTACAGTCATTACATTCCAGTTTGTAAATTAGGTTGTTTTTAAAAATATTGAGCTTATCTTTTGAGTTTTTAAAATAGATCCGTTATTATTATGCGTTTTGAAAGCTACGTCAATTCCATGTTGTTGTAAACATTGGAAATCTTTAGGGAAATTGGACTTGAAAATTCTACGCAAGCAAACTTGTTCATTAATTGATTTTTGATATGAGGATATATTAAGTTAATACTATTTTTATATGTTTTTCCGTTTGTCATTTAATGGTCTTTTCACCAAATCCGTAATTTAAAAGTAAAGTGATAATAAAGTGTTCAGTAGACTCAAATCAGTGTTTGATTTATAATATTATATGTATGGAGTTCTACAAAATAAACACCAAATCAATCAATAATATGATTTTGCTACGGAATCAGAATAAAAGTAGAAAAATAACCAAACATTTATGCATCTAAAATAAAATAATATTAATTTATTACGAGTTTTATCTTCGACGCGATTTTGAATGGATTGGAAGAGAGAAATTTGTGACTAATTTTATGACCGGAATTCACGCTACTTTAGCTTATAATTGTTACTATTGCCATTAGTATATACGACTAACCCAAATTTAATTGAGAAAGTTATCCACAGAAGAAAGTAGATAAATTGTCCTATTTTTATGATTAATTCTTCTATTTCGCATAATTCAATACAACACGTTGCACAAATATCTACACAATCTATGTAAACAGCAACATATCGCACCTTCGGTGCAACAACGACACAACAGCTTTTTAAAATTTTTTACATAAGAGAACTTTTAAGTTTTTTTTGCATTTGTTCCTTATTACTCGATTTCTATTTAATAATAATAATACTCGATTTCTATTTGCTGTAGGTTTTAAATCTTAAATTGATTAATTGTTTTTGCTATAGTTTCACGTTAAAAGCTTATTCTAAATTATTAAAAAATGCTAATAAAAGACGTAATAAAAAAAGGTGTCCTGAATTATGCCTTTGTTGCACCGAAGGTGCGATATGTAGGTATTTTTCAGAAAAACTTTTTATCTTTTGTCTTGTGTTCATACTTATAAATAAACGTAAGACTAACTATCTTATATACTCGTTAATCATCATCATTCCCGTTTCCGCACCTAATGGTGCATATGACACTGCATTGGCACACCAATCGCAGAGGATCTTAATTATTTTTTGTTACATGAAGGTAAGATGATCAGTCTTACGCTTCAGGTACCAGTACCCGGACTATATTCTAGTGTAAAAACACTATTTTAAATAAATATATCTTATCAACCATGTCGGGGAATCGAACCAGAGACCTATTTTATGGTAGGCAAACGCGCCGACCATTACACCACAAATCATAAAATATAATAGTGTAAAAACGCCTATTTAATTAAATATTTCATATCAACCATAGGAATCGACCCCGAGACTACTTGCGTGGTAGGCAAATGCGCTGATCACTACACCACGAGGCCGGCTCTTAAATCGTTTGTGTAAGTATATAACAAAAATGAACGATGTACGAATAACCGACGCTAACATCCATTTAATTTTTTTTTACTTCAGTTAGAATAATAAACCAAATTATTAATGGGCTTAATAAAATAAAAATAAAAATAAACTTTTACATTTTCGTTTGTAGCCTTAAAAAAGTTTAATCGAACAAATTATAAAAAAATTGGAAATAGTTTAAAATATTTATTAAAATATAAAAATATTCAAAACATGAGAATATTATTTTTGCATACATTCCAACATGATTATTGCTATTTTTACGTTAATTTAAATTTAATTAAACAAAACCAAATTCTGTTGATTTTAAAAATGAAAAATATCGTTATTTTATTATCGATAAAAAAAGATAAATAATCTAAACCAGTTGTAAGAGGTTTTCGTAAAGAATGTAAATACGTCCATTATTTATTAATGGGTAACGTGTACATACATTTTTTTTATTTATAACCGTACTTAAATTATCATATGAAATAGTAATAAATAATAGTTTGTGTACTGTGTAGGCACATAAATTATTAGTGAAAATGAGAAAAAACATAAAATAATAAAATTATTACTGAAAATATAAACAAATTAACTAGGTATATCACAGATCAAAGCTTTTAGAATTATTGAAAAAAACTGACGGGTAAAATCGACGTTAAATGAATTACAAATACTTACATATGGCAAATAATATTTCACGATACCATGATATTTTTGTATTAATTTATTTATTTCATAAAAACCATAGAGATTTAAAGAAAAAAATTATCAAGTCAACTTGTACATGATTATAATACCAGAGAAAAGGTAAAAAAAAGACTATCATTTATTAAATATACGAAGTCACAAAATTAAATTTTATGGAAGGCAGTGAAAAAACATTATGATATGGGAAATAATATTTATGAAGAAAAAAACCTAATTGAAACTAAAGGACATAAACATATATATTTTAAACAATTTGTACAACGTTATTATTAGAGTACACATGAAAATATGTTTGAGTGAGCCCTATTTCAAGATTGAAACTAAATATTTCAAAATGAATTAATGGTTTCGATACGAAGCCGAATTATAAAATTACACTCCATGGTTTGTTTTTATTTTTGATTATGACTTATCGCGCATCTTCAACGATGGTAAATACAATTTTATAAGCTCAAATGAGATCAAATTTGAGCAAATATATTTTTTTAAAGATCGAGCTACCATAACTATTGATTTCACGATTTCACTTGAACGTGTTATAAAATACCATTGATTTTTTTTGCAACAAGAAAAACCTTTATAATTTCGTATAAATGATAAAAATAAAAAGATATGCTCGTTCAAACTAAAGTTCAACTGCGTAAGCAATACAACATATTGAGAAATACTAATAACTAACAAAGCAATAAGAGAGATTTACAATACCAGATAAACGTCAAAATTGTTTTAACACTTTATTTTCAATTTTCATAAAAAAATGACACGAAGAATGGACAATATTTTTGTTCTTATTATATAGTTTTTTTTCAAATAATTTCTCTAGTCGATATAAAATTACGCCCAGTTAATATATTTTTCTAAATACTACGCATAAACATATATATTTCCAATAATTAATGTAAGTGTGAATAACATTCTGTTTTAAGATGATTCGAGTTTTGTTAATAAAATATGAACCCACAAAAAAATTGGTATTGTACAGAATTTGTAGAATGTTTTACATATAAATTAGTACAGTACCTGTAATGGTGTTGAACCATCGTCTTGTCAAACAATATCCATTTTCCGTTTCCTCCTCCGAATTCATGATTGCAGATTAAGATAATAAAAACAAAATGTTTACACGCGAAACTTGAATAATTTTCTAGTCCGCCGAGAAAAGAAAAACATTTGACCCGTCACGAACGCGGGAAAATAACTCGTTATTTTTGAACTGTCAACTCTGACCCATTTTCCCGCCTAATACAATAAAACGATCGATGTTCGGCCGCATTTGCGAACGCGATAGTAAATATAAAACAATGACCGTCCCCGTATTAGAGTTGGCGTTCTGTCAGCCGCGGATGGAATGATTAACCGTCAAAGTCGGTGGCCAAGCGGGGCGCCTAACGTTTAACCTTTTGTTGACTATCGCGGCTTGTTGTAATGTCTAATTTTACACTCGTCTTCTTCCGGGCCTAAGTGCGGCCGAACACGGATCATTAGCTTCAAGCGGTCCAGACTTCGAGGCGGGTTGACTAAAACTGAACGCGGTGAATTCATAATAATAATTATATTTCCACTCCTTTCGTGGTAAATGCTGAATACATACAAAATGCCGCATGCCGCCTGGCCTTCTTGTCTAAAACATAGGTTCTAAAACACACGCAAAGCCGTGTTATCTCGAAAGATAAGATTTCTTTAGAAAAAATAATGAATTAATCCAGTTTAATTACTCACATCATATTATTAATTATTTTTTCAATGTCTTATGCCTGTAAAAAAGTATAAGAAATATAATCATAAAAACAAAATACAAAACACTTGTGTTTATAAAGAAAATGAACAACAAAATTCAGTAGCAAACAAAAAAATAAAAAATAATCATATAAACTAAAAACCACAAGCTTTACCGTACAAGCCAAAACAACAAAAGATATAAATAAAAAGTTTCGGAGTGACGGAGGCAATTTTTTTCATTTTTATTTATTTACTTACTTATAAACAGTTTATTACCCATTTTTTGAGACATAACTCCATGCGACCAAAAGTCTCGTGTCGAGTTGGGACGAATAATTAGTTAACACAGACATACGAGTATACCACCACAAATATTATAATAATAATTTCAATATATATATATATACATATATATTGCACATCAATGTGGTAAACAGTAAATTCAAACATTTGGATTACATTTAAAAAAAAAAAAAAGAGAGAAAAAAAGGGGGTCATATATTCGAAAAATCATCAAGGAGTTTCCCACAAAAAATCCCTCCCACTAAGGAAAATCCAGTCCTTGAAAATAGTTTTTGTCCTTGAGAGATGTATTCCTTTATATTAAGGCAATCAACGCCAGAGACAGTACTATTACTGTTTGGAAAAGAAATGATTGAAAATTATCGATTTTAATTACATATATATATATATATATATTTATTATATCAAAACACAAAAAGGGCAATACATAATTGTATTCCCATTTATTTATGCAATTTTAGAAGACAAAACATGCTGGGCAAAATTATCTCCACTTGTTGACAATTTTGCCCACTTGGTAATTAACTGTTATTTTTGGTTTTATCGTCCTTATCGTACTTTTTGGGCGAAAAAAACTGTTTATGTTTAAACAATAGCATCATTGAGGCATCACAATTATAAAATCAATGAAAAAAACCGGTGGGCAAAATTGTCAACTATTTTCTCAATTTTTCTATTCAATGTGGATTTGGAAATTGGTCTTTGTACAACCATTTTTAATTTACTCACAGAAAATGAATCGATCTTTCAGTTATTAAGGTTTACATTGAATTTATGAAAACCTTGACGCAAGATGACAGGTTTAGGTAAAGATTTTACTATGTTCCAATTAAATACATCAGCAATATCCTCAACTTGAGATCACACAAAGCTCAATTACGTTTGCGTCTCACAAATGATATAACAATATTTAAATTGTGGTTGTTGAAGCGCTGATAACTTATTCGACATAATATTTATCATTTTGCGTATCATCGGCGTTAAACTTTACTAAAACGGAAGCGACTTCTTCACCGTTATTAATTTCAAGCGGATCAGACACTGTTTTTTCGTTTTCCTCGGCCGAAGATTCGGAGGCACGTTGTTTATATTCGTCGTAAGGACTTATGATGAATGTCTCGAAATCTTAATTCTTATTTGTTAAATCTTTGGCGAAAAATCTGATATATGGGCCAGTTTGAACAAAACAACCCGTTACCTCGTTTAAAATCATCTTATTGCCATTTACTTCATTTTCATTTATATCTTCTACTTTATTTTTTTCTACTTTTTTGGATAATGTTTTTTCAATGTAGTATGTAGCAACAACCCTAGACGTAGGCAAAATTGTCAAAACACTAGCTAACAAATCTAAGACAATTTGCCCACTTAAATATCTATTGTGTTTGTTCAAATAGATATACAGAAATACGTTCTAAGCCTCTTTATTATGTGTGCAATGAAATATATAAAACTTACTTGCCTCCTTTCAACACAAACTCCGCAACAACAAAAGTTTTGACAATATTTGTAGATATACACAAACAGACCTTCAAGTTTAACTTCAAATTTCAAGTGATCAACTGAAGCTGGCGGTAAACTAAATATTTAGTTTTGCCATGGAACTATCAAAATATACTTACCAAATGTAGTTTTTATGATACCAGTAACTTTTCTTACTTTAAAACTTGATTTTGTTAAGGATTTCGGCAGTGGGCAAAATTGTCATGTTTGACGGTATGTAAAGCGACGATGAAATAGAGTGGAGAAGAGGGATTTTCATAATGTAGTTGACCGAACCAAAATTTTGATATGATAATAACATTAACATAATTAAAGGTACATAAACTTATAACACAATGACAAATGTTTCATTTTATTGTGTTTCAAAAAGTATTTTTGAAAGTCACTAAATTTTGTATAAAAAATATCTAAACGGGGACAAAGTAAGTTAAATATGGAGTAACTACGATAAATAAACGAGTTTTGAACATTATTTTTTGGGCAATGGATTATAAAAAAATAAAAAATTAACTTGTCGTGTTGACTTTACGGGACAGTTTATTAAAATACGGTCTTAGAGATAAAGACTATTGATAAAATTGTTAAAATTTTTGAAGAGTAAAGACAGTTAAAAAATGCTCCTATGTTTAGTAAGGAAAGTAAAACTATGAAAAGAAGAAGAGTCTTCGTAAGAGACAAAATAAATTTGACATTTACGACCCAGAAGTTTAAGGAATCTATTCTATATCATATTTGGTTGTGAAGTATTATAAATTGTATATCGAGGATTCCAAACAACAGAAGCAAACTCAAGATTCAAGATGGCTGCGAACGTAAGCATTATATAAAATTTTGAGTGATGCGGTTATTTTAAATGGTTTAGTGGTGCGTATAATCAAGCCTTAATGTTTTCCTTATTCCGTTAGAAAGATAACAAAATATTTTTACAAAGATTTTCAGGGTCATTCTGATAGGTAGATACTTTTTTGCATTATTAGGGATATTTTTAATTTATTTCTTGCCTGAAAATTTTCAAATAAAAACGTTGCGTAGCCTGTTAAAGAGAAAATTTAAATTCTCAAGATAGAAGACAGATTTTTTTTTCTGAGATTTTTGCAACCACTCCGAATAAAAACCTGAAATTCAGACGGCAAACTCTAGTTATCAGTTATCATCGATGCTTTTTTTAGAACGTCGTATGAGAGTGTTACTATTGTTATATTTACGTAGATAGGTATATGAACGTTATTATTATTATTTAAAAATATAGCCGGAGTTCCAATGTAAAGATATTTCTTTCTCTACCTAAGTTTATCCATCTCTGTTAACTCACATATACATAATACTGTTAAGAACCAAACACACATTTTCCTTCGCTTTATCTAACATGCAAATAACTAAATCAATACACCACGAAGTAGCAATGAATATATTTGGTATTGGTTTATGCACCACAAGATTCAGTTATGATAATTTGTCACGCATTCAATTAGTCAAAAGCAGTCTAGAATTTTAATCGCATTTTTCTTGCAATGGTAATGTCTATCAATAGAACCGCCATGCCAATAGACAATAGACACCTCCATTATAGAGATTTACCACAAACAATTTCGTACATCGTTCCACTCTCTATTATCTAATTATTCGAATCTAGGTTCACAGGAAGTAGGCATTGTCTCGAGCGATCAGTGAGTAAAAAGTTTCGGCCGCAAACTAAATAATTTGCTTCAATAGTGACCCAGTGGCACAGAAGACGGTCAGTGAACAACTTTAAACCAGTTGCACTCCGTGCGAAAAAAAGTCGTCATGGTGAATTCTTTAATTATTTTACAACTCTGTTGGTGTATCAGAACAAACGATAGATGTTTTATTTTCCCAAGAAAAATTCTCTTTAAAGTATTTACTTATTGCTGTTATTTAAACACAGTATCAAATTTTTATCATTATTTTTTTGAATTTGAATTAAACATAAACGATCCGGTATTTTCTGTGACGGAATAAAATTAACAGTACGAATTTCTACGCCACAACTTGAAAGTGAGTTTGTTTTTACATGATACGAGTATAGTAATAAAATGAAAAAAGCTGTAAAACTTTGCCAGAAATAAATGACTTTTTAAGTTTATAATAAAAAGTAAATCTTTATAGAATCTAACAAGAATCTAAATTACATAAAAATGTATCGTGTTCCAATACGTTGATGGTTTTAACAAACGGAGAAGATTTCCAGCCCCCAGGGGTGGTACTCTAAATCTTCACTACCTCCTAGAGAGTGATTACTTTGGGTATTTTAATTTTTTGCATGCGTTTACACTTAGCTTCGTATCTGGCCACACTGATAATTAAATGTCAAATTAATATGAACACGTGAAATCAAACATGATAATTTTAATTGTGAACATTATTGCCACTTTAAGCGCTACCCTAAACACTTAAAAATGTTGGATTGAACAAACCACATTCGTTTTTTTAACAGTTTTATACATAATTTGGCATTTAATCACCAGTGTGGCCATTATATGAAGCAAAGTGTCGTGGCATTAAAAAAATAAAAAACCCAAACTAACCAATCTCTAGGGCAGAGTTCCTAACCCCAAGCCTGCGGGCACTATGGCGCCCGCGGAACGATTCGCATGTGCCCGCCACTATTCGACAGAGACAGAATTTTTTCATAAACATTGATTAAAAGTGTGAATTATTTTTATTTATTTGTCAGAGTTTTAATTTTTTCGTATGTTTGCGATATTGTATGTATGAGTGGTTTCTTTGCTGAGAGTACTTGTTGCAACTTGTCTAGCGGCGAGCCAGACTGCACTCTTCACGCTAGCCTGGAACGGGGAGTGCTATTTGCACATCACTCCTTGTACACGCAGAAAACCCGAAGTGAACGAACGCCACGAACTGAGCCGAGCCTGAGCATTTCCCACATATGAAGAAAATGCTAGGTAACAAAAAATTAAACGGGTCATTATTTATTAGGCATCTTCAAGTGTTAAAAAAACCGTTTGAAAATAATTTTTTTTCACCACGCCTAAAATTATTTTTTTTTGATTTGTTTTTTTAATTTTTTAATTATTATTTATTCATACAAATACATATTCATTAAATCTGCATTAAGATATGATACTGTAAATATGAATAATAAGCATTTTTTTCTAATGTGTCGAAAATAAATAAATTGTTGGAGGTTTTATGTGAGAAACATTTAAAATAATGTATTAAAAACTTTTGTATTTTATTTTTTACATAATATAAACGCGTAAAGGCCCCTTTGAACACGATAAATTATAATATAGTGAAACATTTGTCAGTGTGTAATAAGTTTATGTTCCTTTAATTATGTTTATTTTATTATAATATCAAAATTTTGAATTGGTCAACTATATTATGAAAATCCCTCTCCTTCACTCCTCCACTCTATTTCCTCATCCCTTAACCTTCTTAAGAGCTCTTTTTTTTCCAGGTGTTTTATATAGTATATTATTTTTCTCTTTACTGTGTAACATGTTCTCTCATTATATTTGTGAAAAACTTTAACTGGATGTATGTACTATTTTTTATATTTTGTATTCTTATATAACAACTGTTGTTTTTCCTTAATAAATAAATATAAAAATAAAATAGCTTGTATTTCTATTATTATACATAATATTAAATGTATAATAATTATCATTTTCCTTCCCGCACCCATAAGGCACTTGATTGGTAAACCAAGTGCAGCGTATTTCGATCAACTGTTACATTAGGGGAAGGTGATCAGTCTTGTCCTTCTGGTGCCAGTACATGAACAATACCTCAGAGCAATAATGCGCCAATCTATAGAAAAGCCCTATCACTATGTTTCATAGAACGCATGCGATGCTGGTTAGCAAAATATTGGCGGCCATTTTGTTTGATTGACAACATAGGTATAACGGTTCAATAGGATGATTTTATCGCTGTGCTTGGCTTTGTTTGTAAATAACTTTGATATTTACGTTATAATAAATAAAAATAGACTATAGTGAATTGCAGTATGTTTGGTTGCAGCAGTAGGAGCGTCGAAGGTGTTAAAGGAGTCAGTTTTTACAGATAATTGATTTCGAATATTTTTCACTAATTAAAATGTTTTTTGGCATTTATTGTCCCGGTACGTGTATTATGTTGCTTAGAAACTTTCCTTGTATCAACATATTTACTTCAAGTATTATTTTTTTCTCAATTTAAAGGATACATTTGTGAATTAAAGTATGTTTATTGTTGATAATGACAGTTGATTACGGGCAATATGTCGGGGCCGCGCTAGGCATCCATATAAAGCTTGAGTCTTTATAGAGTAGAGATCGATTCAAATATCAAAAATAGCATTGTTAACCTTGAAATTGCATCTAAAATGACGTGTCCAAATTTCAGGCCGCTACTACTCGCCGTTTCGGAGATGTGACGGACAAACAAACAAGCTGAACACAGGACTTTGGTTTCATGGAGTTACGATTTATGTCTATGATTTATGTCTCAATAAATGTAGCATAAGTATATTGTGAATAAAATGAAGAAATAAATAAAAAAATAAACGCACACATGTATTTTCAGTTTTATTAAATAAATATAGGCGAATTATAGAAAAATAAATTGGATTAACCCTGCAATAATAAATACACAGGTACATATTAAAAATTATTTACAATGCAAATTAATATCCATTTGGCAATTCTCGACTTGAATACGGCCCATTGTTTTGCTGCGAACTGTAGCTAACTTAATACCCAATAGTCATAGAATGGTTATCGTATGTTTGGACTCCTCTATAGGTTGTTGCTTTGCATACTCTGAGAACAATACAATATTGTAGCAACTTTTTATCAATATTCCCGTCCACCCTCCCAGAAGTCGGTAGGCAAACACGGCAACCACTTCGTAACTTCGACTCTCACCTAAGAGCAGCCATCGAGTCAAAAAAACTCGTCCAAGGTTCTGGTTTAATTTTACTCACAGAACTGGATTCTTCATCTTCCCGGACACAGAAAAATAGTATACTACGATTATTTACCAACGACGATTTGGTACTTGAAAAACAGTCTCGGGAAACTTAATTGATGAAATTAGATGCACCCACTCTCTCTTAACTCAGCCCGGTGCCCTCGCGCCTTGGTCCGACTGAATAAAGACACCTCTTCAAATTAATGGCCTAAAGTTGTAATATCTGTATCAACCGGAGAATCTAAACTAAAAATAATTCAAATAATTACGATTCGGTCATTGTACGAGTACGTGAACTTAATATATTTATTTTTTAAGATCCTTATGACTTTTTAATTTGTTTTTACCAAGTATTTTTTTTTGATACATTTTTTACTTTATTTTTTAGTATTTTAGTTTTTTCTTTTTCTACTCGGTATTTTGCTATGTTTTTTTTAATGTGCTTTTTGCTATACACATACATTCATTTTTTTTACTATGAATTTTAATATGTTTCTTACTATGTATTCTGTTTTTATTTCGCATTTTATTGAGTCTTAAAATATTTTTATACACATATTTATATACTTTTAATGTTTTTTACTATGTTTTTACTACGTTTTTACTGTCTTTATTACATTTTTCACCATGTTTTTACTCCATTTTTTACTTTGTTTTTCACTTTGTCGTCTATCTTTATAACTGTTTCCATATATTGATTACTGTTTTTTATATTTTTTTGACTGTCTTAGAACGAGGTAAATAACCCTAGTTAGACACTCAAAGCAACTTTGTAATAATTATCATTTTGTGTATGTAATATAGTATGATTATAAATAATAAATACATGGACGTAAATATATTACATAAGTAAATATTTTGATCAACAGTGTCTTGAGCATGTCCAAATGTTTGTAAACAGGCTGAATTTCCTCCCTAGCGAGTTATTTAGATTTAATTTGTTGCAACAGAGAAGGAAAACATTTTTGAGAAGGGTATATGGAAGTCTAGGTAATTACAGGTTTTATGACCTGGCATTGGCTAGTTCAAGTTGACACTTCACACACTGTGTAACATTCACCATTCTGCCTATGTTTAAACATCCACATTTCCTTGACCCTTCCTTCTGTTGACTTTCGCGAAGGAAAATAGCTGAAACTTTTATTATGAGGGTAAGATTCATTCAGATACCAACAATATTTTCAGTTTGTCAAAAAATCTCAAAAACTATTCTACGCTTGCAAGGTTGAGTAAATAACTTTAGAAGTACGTATTATTTATTTGTTTTTGGTAGTCCAATCACTAAAACGTACGTATAAAATGCATATACCGAATATTATGTGAATTAAATTATAAAATATTTATATTTATAAAATTGATAAAACGGAGCAGATGATTAAGTTACACTACATTTGATGTAACAATGTAGTATCCTATGCACCATCGGATACGGATAAGGGAATGAAGATGATAACAATCAATAGCTTAAATACGTACTTCATGTGTAAATTGGCAAAATACAAATGGACAAAAAATTTTTTTTTTCTTTGAAATGGTATTTTCAGGTATAGGGCGGGTTTACAAGCACTGAAATAAAATGAAAGGTTTTTGAGATATGGGAAAAAGTCGACAAATTGGGTAGTCGGTGATAAAAATGAAATTAGATGTTAATTAATATGCACAACCTTCGATAGAAGCGTAAAATTAAGAATAGTCCAGAAGGAGCGTAGAATCATATTTGAATACATTGGACTGTGTCCGAAAACCCCCTACTTTGCCCCACTTTCACCGCGGGAAGTCGTCGTGTAATGTTGCCAGATCGTGAAAAATATAATCATAACACAAACGTAAGCAAAAAAAGCAATTTGTTAATTTCTCGAAATTTTTATTATACACGCGAAACATTGATTGACACAACATAGTATATAAGTAAAGGGTCATCAAATAAGAGTAATTTAATTAATGAATTTTGAACGTAAAAATAAACCAAATTTTATTTTACATAAAACGGATATTTTTATATCATGTTAAATAATATTTTACATTTGACGGTTAAATGTTCACCACGGCGTTGTTTCACCCGAGAGGTCCAATTTTCATTAGTTCTCTCATTAGATGAGCAATGTAGCGAAAAAAAATTTACTACCCTTGCAACACTAACAAAATGTCCATTTTATTTGACAATCTGACAGATAAAAAAAAATCAATTTTTAAGTAACGCATTTGCTACTTAAACATTCGTTTGCTTATTACACATGGAATGTGATACCATCCTGTTTCTTTAAGATCCTAGCAGTATTTCTACACTTTGAAAGGACACAACACGGCATAATTAAATTAAAATCAGGAGTTGGGTGCTGAGCGACGCCTACCAAGAAACTAATGGGTCAAAACGTAAACCTACTTATTTGTGAGTAGTTTAGTCGCCTTCTGTTTGATGTGCGTATGCGGTTTCTGGACTATTCTTAATTCTATGGAAAGAAGAAAGGGTTAGGCCGTAAAATAGTTAAAGGAAAATTAGGTTTTAGACATCTAGACGTAACTCGTGCGTGTCTAGAAAGCCGCGCTTTCATAAGGCCTTAAGAAAGTATTTGCCCACTAATTGTTCTATAGACAGTATAGTGAAAGAAAGAAAAGCTGTCTAAGTATATATTATTTCAGTGTCAACTATTTTCTTCCGTATTTTAGTTCTTAGTTAAACTTTCACGCACTGATAATACTAATCCCTTTTACCTTTTTGCGTACGTGCTCGTACCTATTACTCCCTACCACTACTACGACTCCAAGTGCTACCTATTACCTAGTACCTAGAGGTAAATAGGCAAATCTGCCGCTACTTTCTTTTTGGTATATAAGAAATAATTAAGTACAGCTTTCGTGCCAACATAGTAGTTCACAACTTGCGGTTTATTATTTATTTTATACGCTCCATTAAAAACGTAAAAGCCAGCTGTTTGAATTATAGCAGAATTATATTTTTTTTAGTAATTACAAGAATAAAATAAAGTATTACGTTAAGCATTATCGCCACGACATATTTTACGAATTTATCTTGTTCACAAAAAAGACAATTCACAATCCCTAATATATAATACAAATAATATTATACGAATCTATGAAATATTTTAATGGTTTTTAATTGCACGTAGGAGAATTAATAAACATAATTAAGGAAAACACCATTTTCCTTTATGTCTAAGAATATTAATTTTATGTTTTGACAATATTGATAACATTATTCATGGATTTTAGGTTATCCTTTTTTAAGCTGATGAAAAGTAAAAAAAAACAAAAACCCGTATGCATTGGCATTGTTCAGGTGACGTTATGTATTCTTTGTAAATATTAATGTTTAAGTATACTTCATTATAATCTAATAATTTTCATCAAATTATAATGTTTGTTTAGTTAGTTATTTCTGCATAATTAAGTAGTTCTAAGTTTTTTAATAATGGTCTTCCAATATTGGTATAGAATTACTTATAATTATTTTAAACACAAAAAACCTCCATATTAGAACAGGCTGAGCCATGTTAGATGGATACTAATCTAACCAAAGGACACACCATATACATGTTAAAATACTTTAGTGTTATATAGATTCCCTGGTAATAAAAATATACGTCATCAATTTATAAATAAATAAAATATATTGAAAAAAAGTTGACAACGCTGCTATGGATATGAGGATTAATGAGGTCACAAAAACTGATCAAATCAAAACACAGATAGGTGTTAGACAAGTAGACACAAAATCGCCAAAGCTCTTTACACTATGACATGTACATGGGTCACCTCATATTCGCAAATGACATAGTGGTCATAAGTCATAAGTAAAGACATGGATGAAATGGGCGAAATGATTATCGAACTATATGAGGCTTCAAAAAGGATTGGAAAGACATTATCATTAACAGTAATAATATCGAAGTGGTTAATGAATATATATATATATATTTATGAATAGATCAAAGTCAAACTTAGTAAAGATAACCACAGCGGAGTTACAAACAAGAATATGGCAAGCTTAAGTATATTTTTGAAAATAAACAAGTCCCAGTATGCTCAAAAAGACAAGTCTATGAATCGTGTATATTGCCAGTGAAGACACACGGGCTAGAAACCATATCTGCGACACAGAAAAGTAGTCAGAAACTAAAATGCACACAACAATCCATGGAAAGACATGCTATCATGATACCGAGCTCGGTGTCTGCCTAAGAGACAGAATAAGACATAAGACGCTGAACCGGAGTCGTAGATATCACGGATCGTGCAGCAAAATTAAAATGGCAGTGGGCAGGACACTTTGCGTGGCAAAATGATGGTAGGTAATAAAGTGTAAATAATAAAGTGTATAGAATAATAATGTAAATATTAACGGTAACTGCAAAAGTCAAGTATCTAGGGCACATACTGACTGATGATTGTAAAGATGATCAGGACGTCAGGAGAGACAGACAAGAACCATCAATGGGCCATCAGGGCCTCTATACCAGTGAGATACTTGTTTCAGTGCAGTGACGAAGTGAAGAAAATCATCTTTACATCGTATTTGACGTCCATGTATACAGCAGAACTATGGAAAAATTATACGCAAGCAGCATGAAATAAATTAAGGGTCACGTATAATAATTCATACAAGCAATTATTCGGACTGCCTAGGTACTGCAATGTCTCCGAAATGTTTACAGCTGGACGGGTAAACACCTTCGCTGCACTACTTCGCCAAAGAGCCTTGAGTCTATGGAAACGCTTGAAAAGCTCTAATAACGCGCTTCTCTAAGCCACTGCAGGATGAATCCACTCATCCTTGTTCGAGCGATGGCGGGATATGCTAAGACCACCATAAGTGCTTAAAGTATAAATTATTGTTTTATATGGTAGAATCGGCTCTGCACTATGTAGCCATTTTACTGGAATAAAAAAAAAGTGGTTACCGTAAGCAAACAAAAGAGGTGTTGGAAAGCCGCAAAAATGATGGGTTGACGACATTGCCCCGATAGTCGGGTAAAACTTGGATGATAAAAGCGGGTGATCTGGAGGAATATAGACGTTTGGAAAAGACCTTTATCCAATAGTGGAGAGAACAAGGATGAAGAAGAAGAAGAAGAAGAAGAAGAAGATTGAAAAAAGATAAATTTTAGATATTTACATTTACGGATATTTTAACTGTGTTAATTTATGTTTTTTTTTTCTTGAATAATATAAATACGTTCTTTTTAAATCGTCAAAAAAAAGTTCGACATTATTTTATTCTTAAATCCAATAAATTTCTAATATGGGTTGTCCTTGGGTTGACCCACTTTTACTATTTTATAATGTACATAAATTACAAAGGTACAAAAAAGTCATTCCACTTCGAGTTTATTCCATAAATAGCTCTCGAGACCAAATCAATACAACATAAATAACGCAATTTATGCCTTTTAATAAAGCATAGTTCCTAAGTACGGTTATAAAAACTAAAACGCTTTGATAGTTCATTTACAGCGTTATAAAAAAATATAAAGACATTGAGTCAAGAAATGAACAATCTATTTCTAAGTCTGAAAATTGACAAAATTAATTGAAATAGTAGTGAAAAATATATTTTATGTAGATAAATATTATATTATAAAATGTTGTTGATAAAACCAACTGGTCCAAGAAGAAGAATAAATAATTAAACAACGTTTTCAGGCATTACCTAGTATGTAGGCGAAATAATTTAGTCAGATGAATCTCACCCGTAACAATAAAAGTTTCTTTCTATTTCCTTCTGTGACTCATCCGAAAACCAATGTCCACTGTCACCAGACCTACTATCGTCCAAAAACAGTACAGAAGGTGAATCATGAACTTCCTGTACGTAAACAACGAAATAAACAAAACATCCAAAACAATTATTATCTAGCACGGATGTCAAATTGCCGACAGAAAGGGAAATATGAGATGACATCAATTCCCCACTCGGAAGTCAAAAGGAAACTATGGACAACTGCTTTAAAAGCAGTAGCACCCTTAGGTACCATCAGTCGAGTAGTTGATTATAGTTTAGTTCCGAAATGAAGTAGTTTAATACTTATTTATTGTGTATGCAGACAATTGGTAGAATTCCATTTTTAATTTGGTAATGTATCCAAAATAAAACAAGTTTATTGGTTTATAATTCTACTTTATTTTTATAAAATATTCAAAGGGTATATTGTGACGCGTTTCGCCTTGTTAGGACATTTTCAAACAAACTAACTTAAATATTTACAAAGTTTCCTTATATACTAAAAATAATTGCTATTTTATGTTTGTGGATTTCTATACAAGCCAAAATAAGTAGAGTAATTAAAATTAAATTAGGGTATACTGAGTATATTAGAGGAATATTTTGGTTATATTGGGGAAAAAACCTTCCATTATTTAAAAATATTTGTAAGGGTATGACTTAAGAATTAATATAATATTTATAAAAATACTGATTTAATTTATACAGGTTTATTTTGAAAATAAATTTTTAACTCTACATTGGTGTTTTACACAGGTTTCATTAATGTTTAATGTCAACTAAGGTAAAAATACATTCAGATTTTATAATATTATTTCATTTTAATTTAATTGATTGGGAACATGACAAGTTTTTATATATTTAGTAGGTATATAATAAACTATAATACCCTTTGTATACCCTTTGTACCCTTTGTAAATATAATACCCTTTGTATATTTTATAAAAAATAAAGTAGAATTATAATCCAATAAACTTGTTTTATTTTTGATACATTACCAAATGTAGTAGCCGTTTCTCTCGCGCATTATATCCAAAGTCTGCATTTTATTCAATATGTGATAAACACACATCGAAGCATCAACGTAATTTTCTTCTGTCATCTCCAACTGATGTAGGATCTCCTTTCTATTAATAAGAAAAAATTCTAGAAAAATCATAAATGTGCAAATATGATTTTTTGTTCAATATTCAATATTTTTTCTCTATTAGGAACCAACACGGTGCTAACTTTACGGGTCGACCGTGACACTCGTCACCAGCGTCACTAGTCACCAGTAACCATGTGGCGTGAACTTGGTGTGACTTCCTCACGGATTTGGTTTCCACCATTGAGAGGGACAATGGATGCACCAGCTTTAGCTACGCACTTTGTCTCGAGTAAAGAATACCGGTTCGTATTGTTGAATAGTAGAAAACTCAGTTTAAATAATAAAAGGTAAACAAACGTAGCCGATTTCCAGAGCTAAGTTAATAAAAGATTAATGAAATTAGTATTTAATTACGATTTTCACTTTAAATCATATTTCTATATCTTAAGCTAGTTGGATTCTCATTTTTGAACCCCTATTGGATTAATTTAGGATATCATAATATTTATATTACATCAGATATATTTATATACTTCTATTATAATTTTGTACGCGACAATTCTGTGTTATTGTAATTTTATAATGGTTTTTTTATACATATTTATTAATAAAATTCTTTAGATAATAATTTTAATGCAATAACCCACGGAAGCATTTCCCGAGCATCAGGGTCTCAACGTGTTGTATCAATTAAAAATGGGCTAGATATGTCTTTAAAAAGTTAAAACACGCCAACTACCAACTATCGTTCAAATAGATTTGGCTGAAAGTAAAAAAATAATCAAAACTCCTTGGTATTAATTTTCGTTTCTAGCCATAAAAATTTTCGCCTAAGCAGTCACTAATAGAAATTAATCAATGATTGTGTAGCTATTGTGCAATACTTTAAATCATATTACATTTTGAATCTTCGACAGTAGCATATCAACGATAGGTTTTCTTAATTCGAAAGTAAGAAATAGGTGAGTTCATAGAAAAAATGTAAAAAATCACCTGGCCAATTTAATAGGTCACATTTGACATTTGTCGGTTTTAGCTTCATAGTGAGGTGACCTGCTTAAAAACATCGATTAAAGTTAATGAATCGATTCGGACTTCGAACATAATATATGCGAATTGAATTCAGTTACTATGAAAAAGTACTTATAGGTACTGTAATTTTAAAAAAAAAATCATAAGTTGAATCCCTGTCCTAATATTATTTTCTATCGTAAATTTAAGGAACAAAATAAGATAAGTACATAATTTAACAAAACTATAAACATTCGATTTTTCTGGGTAACATCACTAGTGTTTAAAAAGAAAAAGGGTTCACTGATGCAACATTGTAACGACGTTTAGAACAGAAAAAGTTTATTATGTTTAGAATGGTTTATTAGTGAAAGTAAATCGTAAAATTACCTTCTTTTGTCATTATTACAATAAATATGTAATCGTAATTGAAAAAAGTGAAGCAATTGTGCGGTTCTTAATTCGAAAAAATAAATAATATTTTATTACCGCCCTTACAAGGTTATGTTGTTTAATTTTGATGGAGTGTCAAATGTGACCTATTAAATTGGCCCGACCATAAGTACATATTTTTTACTTCAAGTTTTTTATAATATTGTCGTTTTATTCGGGTGAAAACGGGGGCTATGTATAGCGTGTGAGCTCGCCAATATATGACAGTAAAAAATTTATTATCTTTGAATTTCCTAGAGTTTTAACCATCGAAAAAAAAGAAGATTGCAAATAAAATCAACAGACAATGGAAATTTGATGTGTATTATTTTAATAGTTTGTTTATAACAGAAAAATACATAGAGAAATATCCTTTTTTTTTGTAATAAAAACAGTCTAGTAAATTCAAATAAATAAAAATACGCTTTATATTAACAATATTAATTAAAATGCAAAAATAACATTGAATACTTGAAAAATAAATATTACTGAGTGTTACAAACATAATTTAAAAAACGGATAGCGATTGAAAGTAAAAACTATCTTTAGTTTAATTCTTATAGCGATAAATACATAAACATTATAAAACAGGAGTTATACAAATACAAAAATAATATTGTAACTAGGCGGCTACCTACACGGTTAAATTTCGAAACACCACGCAATTTCTTATCTCGGCTACGCTATGTAAAATGAAAAAAAATATTTAAATTAATAATTTCATCACGTCATGAAGTCGCCCCTGGGTAGCGCCTGCTAACGTCAATCAACAAAAACATCCTCGTTTTAATTACAATATTTCGGCTACGCCATGAATCTCTTTTTTTAAATAATTTCTCACGTCACAAAGTCGCCCCTGGGTAGCGCCTGCTAACGTCAATCAACAAAAATATCCTCGTTTTTATTACAGTATTTCGGCTACGCCATGAATTTCTTATACTACTGACATCATTTACAAAAACATAATTATTTGTGCTTTTTTCAGGTACGCAACATTTTTTTTAAATACACCTACCTAACCGATAAAATACTATTAGTAATTAAACCAAGGTGTGCTTTAAAGTTCCGTATGGCCAAATAATATTATTTATTATTAGAATATTATTGACATGTAGTTCAAGCATTGCTGCATTCACGTTGCTTTACTTCTGAGAGCTCAACTGCTATGTTTTTCTATGGTTATGTTAATGTCATCTGTCATGTATTGGCGAGCTCACAGGCTATACTTACGCCCATTATCGATATATAAGAAATATACTGCTTTGAGAATTTCATGGTTTCAATATATGGTTAGAAAATTGTGAAGGCTCAACTATGTAGATATAAATTATGCTACTCTTTAGGTGTATTGTAACTCACTATTGTTTTGTTAATTAGAAGTACTCCACTGCTTTCTTTTTACAAACATCAAGAATCGTAACTTTAAATATACACATCAAAATAAAACAGCACTATATCACACCCGTATCTTTGAGTGCGATTGTAATTGACACTATAACATTAATTGTATGGTTAAAAGATAGGGGTAATTTCAAACGACAACTTTCATTTACGAAGAAGTTGTTTGATTCATACGCCCATTCTTTTAGTTTTTTTTTCATTATTAAAGTATTACAAAATTCGGGACTACTTATCACAGATGCTTGGTGTCAGTCCAACTCAGTAACTACTAGTTTTTTTTAACATATCGTCGTAATCGTAAAACGACGACGGATGTGCAAAAAATGCGACATTAATTATCTTATATATTTGATCTTGAAGAGGTTTTATAAAGGCTTTATATTACAGGTTTAAAAAAATACGTTTATATATTTTATAACTAACTTTTTTCTTTCTAAATGATTCTTTTCCCCTCTGCCAAGGATCCTCAGAACAGTGAACGAAATCTCACTAAACGGTACTATCGGTGTGTTCCTACAGCAAGGGCAGGCATTTAAGAAGCAAGCGGTGTTGTTTCTCCTGACTCGCGATGACACACTTGCCATGTCCGTCTAGATTATGCCATATTTATACCTTCTGTAAATTTAAATAGATTTAAGACGTTGAGATTAAGTATTACTCATTAATGCCAATCTATTAGGGCTTACTAAAGCCTTTTGATTAGCCTAAAAATAAAAAAAGAACTAAAGTTTCAAAGGATACTTTTGTAGTTATTGAGTTGTGAGGTGAAGTGTCCAAAAAGTATATAAACCGCTTTCACGTAAAGTTGAAGAAGATAACATGCGTCATTGTTTCATGATCATGAGGAATTATGCGTTACGATTTTACGATGTATTATTTATTAATTTTGTTATTTTTTAGGCCATATTTTGATTCTTTTTTAGCAATTGATTTTCAAAATGAAAACTTTTAGTATCGGCTTTGAAAAAGTCAAATTGAATTTGAAAGCCGAAAAATGATCATGTTGCCCAAAAAAACAACACAAAAGAAAACATAATAATTACGACGTCGCACAAAAAATAATAAAAGTATTTGTCAACTTAAATAATTAATAAACAGAGGAAAAAATAAACAGAACAATTGTAAAAAAGAAATGTGGCATTAAAAAATATTTGATATTATAATTAATTTAATGACTTAAAAACAAGCTACGGAAATAATAAATCCCCTAAAGATATTAGAAACAAAAGTAGTCTCGTCAGGTATAGAGCATAATTTGTTTATGCACTTTACAAAAAAACACTTATTAACAAATGCCCAATGTATGTAGAGTTACCTACACAGTTGATCATTACATAGTACATAATGAGGACAGAAAATATCCTATATTCCTGCGTGAAAAATTTCAACGCTTCTCAGTTCATGGTTTACCTCTTCGTTCTAATTCTCAAGGCATTCTCTTAATACCCATCCACAATTCCTCTTTCTTCTCTAACTCATATAGTGTCCATTCGGCTCGACTGTGGAATCATCTCCCATCCACCATCAAAGATGTTACTACATTATCTCTGTTTAAATCACGTCTGAAGAAACATCTCCTTTCTCTTCCTTAATCTCTCCTCCTTTCCTTTTTCCTCTTTTTTCCTTTTTCCCATTGAGTAAGTTTTGATTTAAGGTAATTTTTAAACAAATACGTTTGTTTCTATTTTTATATATCTTTAGCTTTTTAATCTTTTTTTTTTATTGAATATGTTCTGTAACTTGAATTATAAAAATAAAACTTTTATTTTATTTGTTGGTTGGAAGAAATTGCCATTTGGCAATAAGCCCGCCAATGTACAAATGACATTAAATAAATTAATTTAAAAAAAATACTGCACAAAAATACATTACTTCGATAATGTTATTATTCTCTGTTGAAGGACCCACACAAAAAAACTAGTTTGAATCTAAACAAATAGGTGTTATCAAAAATCTCAATCAGATGAAAAACATAATATTGTTTTAAAGCAAGAATACGTACTTAAGAACTGTACATTAAAGAATGATATTATATGGTATCAGACACATAAATTATATTATGTAAGATTATCAAGTAAAACGACAAAGATTATTGGAGAAACCCCCTATTTTTCTATATTATAATACCACTAATAACACCGCCCTATACATTCATTTAGAATATGATTTTTGCGTAAATACTGAGCAGGTGAAAAAGATAAAAAAAAATATCCTTCAACTCAGATAACCAAAACAAATAATACGACATGCTTTGTATACTATTTGTACGTGACAACACGAAAATGTAGGAAAATGTATGCTGTTATTATCAATATTTTCTCTCAAACATTTCATTAGACTTACCGATAGACATTTTGCTCGATAAGCTCGTTCAACAGACACAAATCACCACAATTGATAAAGAATAGCCACCAAACTGGTGTACTCCCGACGTCATCTATTAAAATATTAACTCATTGAATTGTACAGTGCTCACTCACTCATTAATCGTAGAACTTAACGAGAATAAATTAATTACAGTAATGTTTGTATCGATTTAGATACCTTTTGACAGATAAAATATATTTCCCGCCGAGTCGACACGATCGTCACTTGTTATTTTTCAAAAGATTCGGTACAGAATGGCTCTTGTTCGTTTAAATTTGGAATCACACCCTCGCGCCAGCAAGATGTCTGATCGGCTGCATAGTGAAAAGGATCACTCGGGCGAGCCTGGCAAACAGTACTTAGCACTTAGTCAGTAATCCGTGAAAAATTTACTTCCACAGTACAACTGCCACCCTCTTTTTGTTGATTCTCGTTATTTTAACGTCCACGGTTCGGGATACCAGATTTGGTGGTCCTGAGAGGGAGCAAGCCCTCCCTTATTTTGCTCGGGAGGATCGATATTTGGCGGTTGGTTCCGCGTAACTTTGTACGGACGTTGAAATGCAACTTCGTACACAGCGCTTGACACGCGCGTTGAAGTTTCGTTCTATCGGATAAATTAATTTATTATGAGGGGGAATGAGGAAGTCACTATATTGCGTGACGTCACTCGATTATCTTTTTTCTACTAGAAAAATTCGCAAAAGAATTTAAAAAATATGTTTTACGCGACTATTTATTTGTTATATTGGAATACCTATATGACATTGCTAGAAGACAATGCACTACACCAGTGTTTCTAAATTATGATTAATTTATGATTTTCCTAAAGGCGAGTTGAATCGAAAAAACGATGACTCATTTTTATTTTCCATGTAACTCATTTTTAGCATTTTATTAATTTTGGTCGACTGAAAATTATACTTTATGTATTTTTTAGTGTGCGCCCGAGCGGATAAAAAATAGACGAGCGTTTTCGACTCGACGGCAGGTCGGAGGCTGAGGATCGCAGGTAAAAACCTGAAAAAGAAAATCGAGTGGAGATTAGTTCGCATCTTGGTGTAGTGGTTAGTGTTTTTTTTTTTACTAATGAAGAAATATTTATGTTCTTATGATTTACATAATTATTTCAATTAAGGGGGCCATTTTCAACGAGTTGTAAATATCTCACTATTAGGAAATGGGAACCAAGTTGTGGTAGAGTGGGTTGCGAACCTCGGACCTCTGACCCGTGAGTCCGCGACACTAGCCACGGGACCGCAACCCGGTTCAAATGTATTCACCTACCATGCTTAAGGTCCCGAGTTCGACTTACGGGAGGGTCAACATGAAGTATTTGTCCCTTGATTGGCACCTGATGTCTACGTTGCCAGGAATCAAACCAGGAACCTCAATCATGATTCATGATAAGCGAACGAGGCTTTACAATACACTATATTTATGGAATACATGACATATTTATTTATGCCTTATTAAGTTAGTTCATAACATGTTAAGAAGTAATTTAAACTTTGATATCATTACAATTTCAAAATTTCCCACGAACATATTTTTTCAAAATAATTTTAAACATTTTAGAGCACTTCATATCTTTTATTTCTTTAGGGTTTTGTAATTGTAAATTGTACATTTTTTTTTGTACACTTTTACTCATTGTAAATTGTACATTTTTAATCCCTTGCATATACAATGAGTTTTAAAACTCTGTTTTTCTCCTCATTGGTAATCTTTTTTTATCCCCAATTTCGTATGCACTGTATAACATCGTTGGTTAAATTTGATTATAATAGTTTTTTTTTAATTTTTCTTTTTAATTATTTTTTATTTTAATTTTATTTCATTGGAAAGCCAATAGACATTTATAAATTTATAAGATACAATTATACCATAAATACATATCATAAAGTCCAATTAGAGGCTTCCACATAATATTGATATTGTAAATGTTGTCACATAAAAATTATACATAACATAAAATAACTAATCATACAAAACTCATAATATTACTAGAAATGTAAATGTAAATACATACTATTAAAAATATATCTACTTTTGAATATTGGTCACACAGTTGCACATTATAATAAATAATACAACTATAGTTGACCATACAGTGTACATTTATAATGTGCCTACATACAGAACTGCACATAACCCGCATAATATAGGCTGCGGATTCAAGGCGCAACATCATAACTTGAATTATTTTTGGAAATTTCACTTTTATAGGAAGGTAAAGATATGTTATTAATATCAAGACAATTTAATTTCTGATTACACATATTGCAGATTCTATTTACAAATTAATTTTGAAAAGATTTAGTGGAACATTTAGTATTGCTTCACTCTGAAAAAGCTAATTTCTTTGTGTATTATTTCTACATTAGAATATATATTTCTTTTGATTATAATTCTCTTTGCCTTGTTTCGAAGAATTAGTATGTTTTTAATTTGCCCTCCATCACATAAAAAATGAATTGTTATTTTTATGTGGGCATATATTATACCCTTAGATAATACACGACAGATAGCTGACTTAATGTTTTTAATGTCATTGCTACCTGCCCTTATTTACTTGATATAATTAATTTTCATGTACCCTTTAAACGTACCAGTCACACAAAATTGTTTTACTGTGCTGCCGTAAATACTAATGCAGCAAAAAATTCACGCGTACATAGAATTTGCAATTTGTATAATAACATTATTGGAGCCAATGCGAACGATATAATTTTCAACTTGAATTTTAATAAATTTAAAAAGGAAATAACGACAGCACACAGGCAGCATCGTTGAAGGTAAGTAATGAAAGTCAAATGCAATACTATTTTTTTTTCATTTTTATTTTAAATTTACAAAGGCATAATGCATACTAAAACATTTAATTTTTTGTTTTTCAAATTCGATCTCCCGTTATAAACTTATGATATATTATGTACATTGTTCTACTACTACTACTACTACCATCACGCCATTTTCCCGTAGGGGGAGGCAGAAAGAATAGACTACCACACACGTCTATCCTGGCATACATTCCTAGCTTCTTCCACATTCATACATCTTGTCATACATGCCCTTCGGTTCTGTCTGCTTTTGACATGACCAGACTTAAGGTTTTGGTTTATCTGATCATGCCACGTCTTCCTTGGTCGTCTTCGTCTCACGTTGCCGTTCATTTTCGCCATATGTACTTGTTTTATCATTCTTTCATCGTCCATTCGTTCTACGTGACCAATCCATCTCAGATACACTTTCTTGATCTTATCAATTATACTTGACTCAGATTTACACTCTCGCCTGATTTCATCATTCGTAACCCTGTCATACATTGATATTCCATACATTCGTCTAAGAGATCGCATTTCAACCGCGTTCACTCGGCTTTCACCCTTCCTCTGCCAGTTCCATGTTTTACTTCCATACATAAGTGTCGGGACTAAGACTTCGTTGTGCACTGCCAGTTTAGCTTCGATTGACATGTTTTTATTAGAAATTACTGTTCTTAATGCTCCGTTCATTTTGTTGCCCGCATTCACTCTTCTTTCAACGTCTTTTTCTACTCTTCCATCTCTTGAAAACATGCATCCTTGATACACAAATTCTTCTACTTGCTCTACGTGTACATTTTTAATTATAAGTTAAAAATAATTTTTAGTTTTAGTATAAAGTATCTATTATATTATAACTGTATCATTGTGTATATTGACTGTAGATTTCAATAAATAAAAAAATACAATAAAATAAAAAATGATTGTTTTATACAGAAGAACACTACTCTTTATCTCAATTATATTTGAAGAAGTAGGGTTTTTGAGGGTGTTGGTTGGAGTCCCTACCCCAGTTAGAGGTTGACAGAGAAGACACGAAATGCGTATCTATTACACGGTGAATAAGATACAGCACTTGCTAGTGTAGCGCGAGCGTAGCTGCGATGATGGGTTGAAAAGACTGCACCTGATGCACCATGATGGAATTAAGTGACTTCGTCGAGCTGGACTGACTGAACTAAACTTGTTGGGCTGACTGACTGGCGTTGCCACACCCTGAGGTCTTTTTATAGGCGACGTTCCTTTGTAGTTCATTTCTTCATGGTATGGACGATGAGAATGTACTGCAGAACGATGATCCCGATTTCATGCCCAGTGATATTGGATTCTACAGAAAATGATGACATTGCTTTCTCCGGTCATCACACTATTTCAAGTGAAACGTTTAAGTACGTGTGTGTCGTCGATAATGGACTATGAATCCCACATATTTCTTAATATTCCCATAATTAAAAAACAAAAAGTTGCATATTATCTAAGATATTCCGAGATACTTTATTTTATCCACATAATCAAATTTTTACATGCCATCGAGTCAAAAACACTCGTCCAGGGTTCCAGTCCGATAAAAGTGTATTAGTTTCCTTATCTATATTTTTATCAAAACCTTTTTCATTGATTATGTTGTGTTTTTTTTTCAATGAATCAACAGAATTGAAGAAGGTAGGCACCTAATTAAAACCATCTCAGAGAGGCGAGCTCGATGGATCGGCCACATTATGCGGGTCACGACATCATAGAGGGAATGGCTGAGGGAACAAATTATAAAGGTCGCCCCCGACGGGAATATTTGGAGCAAGTGTGCGAAGATTTAAACTGCGCCTCATATGTCGAGCTGAAGAGGGCTGCAGAAAATAGAGACCAATGGAGGACGAGATGCAGGACTTTGCTGCAAACCAATCCCCAGAATTGAGACTGCGAAGAAGATTTTTCAATATGGGCTTTAAATATGCGTCTCGGCGGCTTCCGTGGTTAATGACTAAGACACTCGTTTCAGGCGCGGAAGGTTCCGGGTTCGATTCCCGGTGAGAATACAAATATTTAATGTGATTTTTCTCAAGCCTGGTTTTTCTATTTCAATTAATTTATTTTATAAACGTTTATGTACATTACAAAATAGTTCAATGCATACATAAAAGGAAAAAAATAATACTAAAATTTAATTATACAAAAATGGTAAAATAAAAATACCCAGCAATTATAGAGAAAGAATGCTATCCTCTCTGAACTTTTTTTTACTAATATGAAAGATGTCGATATCCGAAGAGATACGGTTGAATAAAGACATTGCTCTTCCTACTGGCATTACCATCTATGGTGTAATTGGGCCTCCTGGCCTGCAGTGGTGCAAAAATAAAAATAAGGAATGCGTCGCAAACAATTTGAGAAGCATTTACCTAGAATCGAAAATATTTTTTGATTTAATATATTCAATTCTTGCACTGGTAAGTGACTACTATTTAAAGCAACTAAAGGTACATCCACGGTAATTATAGGGTGGGCCTTAACTGTATACCTAGTTTCAATTACCAAAAAATAAATAATTGTAGAACTTTCAAATGTTTTATTTATATTTACAGTAATTACAATAAATGGGTATTTTAATAATATCTAAGTTTTAAAAATTATATTGCCTAAGTGAGTTCCACCAGCTTGTTGACATTGTTTAAAGCGGATTCGCAAATTCTCAAAAACCACGTTAAAAAGTTGCCCGTGGGATGGCGTTAATTTCCCGGACAATGTTTTATTTTAACTGATTTATTGTTGTTGGATTGTCTTCATAGACTCAATTACACGGGCTGAGATCCGGGGTCCGTGGGGGCCACTCAATATCTCCTCCTCGGAGATGAGTTTTCCGGGGAACATCTCCTTCAAACGGCCGAAGATCGGTATCATTCGGCTTCAATTCTTGCATCAGTTGAATTTTATAGGCTTTTAGATGTAAATCATTGCGTAAAATTCTTTGTAAATCCTCTTGTTGTTTAAGGTTTGGCTTCTCTTGCTAGTTAATTGTTGCGGATTTTCCCTTACTGATTTACTAACACGCTGAATAACTTCTGGTATCCTCGCGGACTTCGGGTGACCTTCATGCATTATTCTTACAGTAGAGCCGGTTGTCTCAAACATTTTGATCCATTCCCGAATAGACTTTGCGCTCGGTGCTTGTCTAATGTCTCGTAAACCGAAGTGAGAGCCGTACATTTGTCTCGAAATCGTCACGGAATAATTGTTTACAGAATATGCGCGAACACAAGATGGGCGTTGCTTTCCCGTGAATGGCTTTATGCGAATGGCTTTATAACGCTACCCTTCGCACCGCGCTAGCTCTGCGTATTTAAAAAAAATGACGGAACATCCGCGAACACAGTTAAAGCCCACCCTGTATGAACGAATAATCGTAGAGGGAAATCACATCACATATTTGGCACCCGGTAACACGGAATGCATAATTTATTTTCTAAATCATAATATTATCTTGATTGACGCCAGTATGTTAGCAAAATAATCGATGCAAAACGCGTCCAAATTCTGCATTTAATAATAATAATAATTACTGAAATATTAACGTAGGTACATTTTCATTCCACAAAAGTATTTCCATGGCTAAACATCAAATTTTATCACACACAAAATATTTTTTTTAAAAAAACGGATTGCGGTCTCGTGGCAGTGTCGCAAATTCACAGATCGAATCAAATTCAAATTCGAGGCTTAAACCTCGCTTTGAATGTGGAATAAAAAAATGATCAAGATACGCTGTGATTGGTGTACCAATGCAGTGCCCTATGCACCATTATGGGCAGAAAGGGAATGATGATAATGATGATGCTTCGCCACAACTCGACTTGGTAATACACCCTTCAAAATTTCGAAACGTCTATAAAGACTAACACACTACAACAGGGATGGAAAACACCTTACAGAAGGGAAACATGGAAGTCTAGGCATTTACAGGGCTCATGACCTGTCATTGACTGGTTTATGTGGCCACTTACACACTGCATAACATTCACTATTTTGCTGATGAATTTGAGAAAAAAATGTGAAAAAATTAGTTCAAAATACATGTAACAGTTTTATGCAATTTTCCCCCTGCTAAAATTGATGGAGGTAACCGACTTTGTAACTAGTACCCTCAAATATAACATGACATCAAAATACTTAAACTACTTAAATACTAAAAAAAATCGTAAAAAACATATACGCCAAGTAAAAAAAAGAGCGATGTAAAATATTGTTGTTTTTAATTAAAATTTTGAGTCGTTTTCGAATCCGTGAAAAAAACCCATGTAAAAAGAGGTTTTAAGTTTTACGCAATTTCGCGCTGTTTTGACTCACGTGGCAGCGAGCTGAACGTTTGATAAATAGCTCATAAGTTCAATGCTGTATGGTTATGAAGTATGACTAGGCGGGTCTTGGTAATTTGGTAAATGTTTCTAGCAAGCTGCAAAGGTCAAGGGTTCAACACCCGGAGGAACTGCGCAAAAGTGTTCATAGAGGAAAATGTCGGTTCTCAATGGATTTCCCTGTAACCTTTTCAGACCGAAGATCTACGAAATTTAAGGAGTGGTTGACATTAAATATTTGAGGCCTTCATCATGAGGTGCATTATAATATCTGCACTGTAAAGGAAATAGTTACCAAGCGACATATTTTACCGAAGAACCAATTAAAGTTTTTTTTAACCAATAAAAATCTTGTATTTTGCATTTTTATTTCTATTATGTAGGAATAACGCCAAAATAATACTTTGTATCTGATATTTTTATTAATTAAAAAAAAAAACAAAATAACTTTAAAGTTGCTACATGTCGCTTGGTAACTTTTTCTTTTCCAGCGTCAATATTATAGTAATAATCAATATTTATTTATTTATCAAACTTTTTGTACAAAATGTAAATTGTACTGGTGGGCTTATTGCGAAATGGCGATTTCTTCCGACCAAACAATTAAATAAAAGTTTTATTTATATAATTCAAGTTACAAAACATATTCAATAGAAAATAATACCATGCTCGAGGTCCTAGGAACGATTCCTGCCAGGGGGACGTGAAATATTGGTTTTATAGATGGTTTTACACAGCGATTTCTAGACTGGCATCTAAAGCGTAAGATCGATCATCTTATCTTTTTTTTTATTAATAATTTTAATGGCGTGTCACCTTTAAAATGTTTTTCTAGTATCATGTCGAATATTTAAAGTGAGGTAAGGAGGACATCGCACACGAATCTGGTTGACTTTGAGACATTCCAATAACTCTTTAAGGATAGGAAGTTTCGGAGAATGAAGAAGGGTTTGCATCTTAGAAGGAAGGTGGGAGTGTTTGGATATTTCAGGGAGGAAGGAAGGGAATCCATCATTTATCGGGTAGAAGAGGAATATGTGGTTGAGATCCTTGCCACCTAAAAGGCAGTCACACATTGAGGAGTCTAATACCTTAAGCTTCGCCAGGTGGGATCCCATACAACAATGCCCCACCGCATTTGGCAATTTGTGGACGTTTATTGTTTGAACCGATGAATTCTTGGTATATCTGGTTGAATCTGGTTGTTTCCCACTGTACAGTTTACTAATGTTCCACTGTTACGTCCATCTTACCAGCAATTCTTCTTTAGTGAAGACGAGAATGTCTTCGATGGGGGATATGGGAATATTTAGTGTTTCCACAAGTAATGGCATCTTTGGCGAGGGAGTCAATGGATTAATTCCCTGGTATACCTTGGTGACTTGTAATACAATCTTGTATTTCTGGACATTTTAATTTAAAAGGAGACTTCTGATTTCCAGCAGAATAAAATCTTCAGGATGATTAAAGGGATTGGATTGAAATCATCTTATCTTCTATGCAACAAAAATGATCAAGATACCCTTTAATTTGAGTACCGTCTTATGCACCGCTTGGTGTGGATGAGAAAATGATAATGCTTATCATAAAACGGTTATCTCAATTTAAAAAAAAAAATGCAAAATGAAAAATAAACTGTGAAAAAGTAGGTAGGCATAAACGTTTTTTGTGTTCAAATAACAAAAAGAAAAAAATACTCACCACAGTAACACTAACCCAATTTTTTTCTTCCCCAAAACAAGCAACCCCTATCTATATTATGTGAATGTATTCCAATGTTCGTATGTAATTTACTATACTAAAGGGAGAGTGGCGCCAAGTCACCCCTCATTCTACTGCTAACCCCTATAACTCACAATAATTTTCAATGTTTTTTCACCCCTACGTAAAAAGTAATTTTCGGTTGTCTATTTGAAAGTTGCGCGATGAGTAAAAATTAAAATCTTTTTGTTTCGTGGCTGTAATTTTCATTTACTGTAGAGTATTAAAATATACCAACACATATAAAATATAAATAAGTATAGTATACTAAAAAAATAAAAAAACTATAAATTAATGATGCAATGAGGAAGTGGTTTTTACAAAACACGTTTGTTAATAGACTATCAAACTTTGCCAAAAATTATTATTTTATTTTTTTAAAGTTTTAAATTACTCCGCTCGTGACACCACGAATTGTCGTCGGTGAGTTGAGCTTTCATGTAAAAGTGAACCACGTAGCATTTAAAATAAACTAAACGTAGAAAAAAATGGCTACTCGGAAACCGGAAATTTATCACAACACATAACAACGCTATAATTGATCGAATGGTTCACAAGAACCTGTGACGTATTTCAAAGTAGTTCATTTTTAGTCTTATATGTATATTGTGGTTACATATTGTATACCGTTATTTTATTGCCCTTGTTTGTCTTAGCTACATAGTTTTATTTTCTTTTTGTTCAGTTTCTCGTACACATGTTTCTTCATATAAGTGTTGTAATTGGCTTAGGCCGCATGTAAAATTAATAAATAAATAATCAATAAATGACAACATAATACTTTAAAAAAATCGTAACAAACACTAGTAATATCACTTTCATATTATAATTTATTTTAGTAAAATAGCGATGCAGTGAATTCCAATGATGAGTATATTACTATTACGCATTGATTAAATTATTTTAATAACATATCACAACAGAGATGAAGAACATTTTAGAGAAGGGAACATAGAAGTCTAGGCATCTACAGGGCTTGTGACCTATCATTGGCTGGTTTAAGTGGCCACTTTACACACTATGTAACATTCACTATTCTGCTTTTATTTGAACATCTCTCTTCCTTAAATTCTTACATTTGTTGATGTTTGTGAAGTAAAAGACCTGAAACCTTTGTTGATGTAGGTGAGATTCATCTGATTGAATTATTCCACCTACATAATAATGAGACGAGTATTTTTTTTTATGAATGCAATTATGTTAAATTTTCTACGGTGTAGCGCCACCTATGTTAGATTGCCGTTAAGTATTATCAATAATATTAGTTTGAATAGATAGATGGCGTTAGTATTAAAAATCACATCGTTCAAATAGGGTACCTTCACAAATCGGTAATATAGTTTAAAATGGAATAAATATTTAGAATGGATTTTTGCTTTTCTAATTATATAACTATCAATGTAAAAAACAAGTTTTATTCATAATTTTCGGGTTTAAAAACGAGCACACACAAAATGGCTTGCAGTTGGCGTCACGACACTTTGACATCACACGTCATGCTCACAGAGCGCGCTTTTATCGTTTTTAGGTAGGTAATTAAAAATATGTATATTTCAAACCACTGTAGAAAATTTATCCGAAGTCACACAGAAACTCCTATTATCCGGTTTAATGAATGCCAGATTTTTTTGCTTTTAAAATAACACAGCGAATTGGAATAACATTAGAAGCAAAGTTCATTGGACAATAAAATTGAAATTAAGAATGTTTCCTTTATTTTTTTTCCTGATAACGATCTGGATATTTGGCAATCCGGATGACTGGAGTTCAGATAAACGGAGTTCCACTGGAATACAGTAACACTTCAATTATCCAGACTAACGAGTCCATTCGTTAAGGATTAACAATTGAATTAAGGCAATGTTTTGAAAGAAAACGCAAATTTTACTTTTGAAATAATGCTTCCTATCAAAAACATACTTTAACAGTATATTATAATTCTGTGGGGTCCATAGTTCATAATCGGTGACACACACGTGTTAAATTATTTCACTTGAAGTAGACTAATGACCGGCGATGCAATGTCATCATTTTCTATCGAATCCAATACATTCGTATAATGCAACTCCTATAGTATTGCACGTTAAACTGAGTGCATTGTTCTGCGGTACATTCACATCGTCCCTACCATGAAGAAATGAACTACAAAGGTGACACAGGACGCAACGCCAGTCAGTCAGCCCAACAAGTTCAGTTCACTTCAATCCAGTTCGGCAACGTCACTCAGTTCTAGCATGTAGTTCAGTGCAGTCTCTTCAACCCATCATCGCCGCTACGCTCGTGCTGCAAAACCAAGTGCTGTATCTTATTCGACATGTAATAAATACACATCAAACAGCAACTTCGCGTTTTCTCTGTCAATCTCTAACTGGGGTAGGAGCTCCAACCAACCCTCAACTACTTTGATCCTACAATTCTATGCTTAAATATGTCCAGCAAAGTTAATTGCTTCGACGAAGAAATTCGTTCATGAGCAGCGAGGTCCTTATTTAGAGATTTTATTTCCTGATAACGATCAGTATTTTTGGCAATCCGGATGATTGGAGTTCGGATTAACGGAGTTCTACTCTACCGTTACTATCGTATTTGTTTCTTATATTTAAATTAGGTTTTTTAAAAACCCGAAAAGGACGTATTGCATAAGAAAAATAAAAGAAAATTTATTAAACTTTGCTTCAGAAAATTATAATTAACTCAACTTCTATTCATGTTTTATAGACTTCGTAAGTATATTTTCAAAAATTTTATTTCACAGTTATGTAGTTTATATTTTATTAATTATGAATCACAAACAATAAACATTACATACGACATTAGTAAAATAATCCCAATTTGTTACGTTTAGATAATTGTTTTTCAATTAAATTGAACACAACATGCACAAATAAGTAAAAAAAAATATTGTAACTTTTTTTTAATTGACTCGCTTAGTTAAGTTCTATTAAAATTATGAAAGTTATTACAATAAATTATACTTAGAGATTATTACAATTTATTTCACCTAACTAACATAAGGGACTGATTTTATAAATTGGGTTAAAGTTCTTATATAATTATTATTCAATGTATCGTTAAAGGTATTAATATCAGGGCCCCGTTACAATAGGAAGTTAACATTTATCTTCAATTTTATTTACAAAGTAACATTAAGTCGGCCTCGCGGTATAATGGTCAGCGCGTAAGCCTGCCATGCAAAAGGTCTCGGGTTCGATTCCCGACACGGTTGATATAAAATATTTATTGAAAAGGGTGTTTTCGCACTAGAATATTTCATAGTCCCTGGTACCTGAAGCTTAAAAAATAAGACAGATCATCTTACCTTCGTGGAACAAAAAAAATCAAGATACACTGCGATTGGTGTACCAATGCAGTGCCCTATGCGCCATTAGGTGCTGAATATGCACACATTTTTTTCTTCTAAACATGTTCAATCACAGGTTACCGACGAAGATACTTTAAATGTTCTTTCAAATATACTCATTTTCGTACACAAATAATATTGTTTTTTCTTTATAGACAGTCGAAGATAACTCTGTTAACTTCTCGTTGTAATCGGGTCCCAGCGTTACTTTCCACGTAATTATATAATCTTAACATATTTGATAATGCATTTAAATTCGCCATATTATTGTTGGGAGATAAAATGTACACAATTAACTATTATTTTTTGATTTTTGTGCAGTAAAACTTTAAACAAAGCGTTGAAATTTTCATTAAAACAAATTCCTTTATCGCAGATATTATGTCGTACAGGGTATGGGTGCCGGGGTACCCTCCTTAGCTGTCACTGTACTTAGATCGACAGTGTATCTTCGTAATCGTTAGGGATAATTCATCTTCAACTATACCGTCAATGTGAATGTATAGTTTACGTATCTTCCGATTGTAATCGCCCCCAGCAATATATCGAGCACGTTATTTTTTTGTAGACAGACTGGATTCAGTCAAACAACAGAGACGGGGAACATTTTTCAGAGAGAAATCAAAGAAAAGAAATACGGATGTTCAAACATAGGTAGATGTAGATGGGTGAATGTTACTTAGTCTAAAAAGTCTAAAAAGTCACAGTCTAAAAAGTAATAACTTAAACGGGGCAATGACAGGTCATAAGCCCTGTAAAGGTATGTCTATTCCTTTTTTTAAAAAGGGATGCGTTGGGTATAAGTTGTGTTCGTTTTTTTTCAAATGAAGAGAACAAGAGGACATAAAAAAAAATACATTAAATTATTCATAGCATCTTCACTGTTTACTGCCCAAATATCGCGAGCAGCTTTGGCAACTTTACTCCTTCGATTGAACGCGACCTTCACAGTTCTCATATCATTGGTTAGTTCATATGAACCAGTGACGTCGTTCAAAGTACCTATTGCGTTTTTATTATTTTTTGCGTACATTTTCAAGATACTCTGCCGTATAATTTAATGCTGTAATTTTTACCGCGCGCAAGATAACATTTTTCGTATCCAATTTTCCGTAGGGCTAAAGTTTCTCATTTTCCTTATAGTCTACAGCATAGTCACCAAGCGCGTGCGGTGACTTTTATCAGTAAGGATGCTCTGACAAAAAAACCATCATGTTTCTTTTTAGTAGGTTTATTTAGAATTATTTAATACGCTATATAAGTTGTCACAGCACAGGCGCGTCGAGAGGTAAAGTTATAAATTTTCTTATTTTCTTCTTCTTTTCCACTCCTAAGTGGAGCATGTGGACATCATCAGACGCCTCCGGGAGACCTTATCGTTAGCCAGCACTCTCGCCTTCTCCAACGTCAATTCCGCGTCCCTTAGTTCCACCGAACAAAGCTGAAAGAATGCCAACGATGGTCTTCCAGGACGGTCCCCGTAGGTGACGAGGAAAAGGAAATAAACAATATAAACATCAAAATACCTAAAACAAGACCCGAGACAATTGTTCTTTAATTTGGGCCAAGTGTCCATAATGCGCTACTTCAAACTTTATGATAAACGTTATTAGAATCGTTTTTTCTTTGCATTATACAAGTTGGATGCTTTTTATCTCTCCAAGTCTCGAAAGACAAATCTAAAACCTTATGAAACTAAAGCGCGTGCGCGAAAATTTGGACAATTGCCATAGGAACTAGACGCAACTCGACAAGCAGCATCCCGCGAATACAACAAAACTATCTAGAACAAGATACCTAGATATTCAGTACGTAAGTTGATATAAGAAATACGGATATGTAGCTAGGTAGGTATACTGAAGATATTGTTTGAATCGCGTGCACCTGAACGTTCTCAGTGAAAATTTTAGGAATACATATTTTAAGGTTTCATTTCATATTTAAAATGTTTTTTTTGTAAAATTCAGGTTATTTTTTTAATTTTCAAGTGATGCGCCGCATCCACAGTATCTATGGATGGAACGCGCCTGATAGTCACACCAACACAAATAAACATATTGAATTAAACAATGTGTTTTCTTGGTAAATGTATAGTTGCTTTACTATTTTTATTTACTCCCTTCATAATTAACACCAGACAAATTTATTTTATTAATTTATTGATCCATTTGATTGTTAAAAAATAACATTTAAAATGCGCGTCTTAAAACATACTTTTTTGTCTTATACTTAGCTTCAATAATAAAGCCTTATTTTATCTTATTTTGTTTTTCTCTTATTCTTAATATTTTATATATTTTTATATTTTCGACACTTGACACTTGTGCAATATTTTCACACATATCCACCCTTATTCCAATATAACACCCACTCACCCACTCTCTCACTCACTTACACTCACACAAACACACTAGTATGTATTGTACGTGTATTCAATGTATTTCTGTGGATATATGTCATTGGTTTTATTCTCTGTATATTTTATTTGTTATATTTTTGTTACATGTATTACTGTTGATATCCCCAATAAATAAAATAAAATAAAAAAAGCCACAACGAAGCGTTGCCGTCGCCGGATTCAGCTAGTAATATGTATATATTTTTATGTTTTTTAAAAAAAGGTAAATACTTGAGCTCTTATTATTTACTCAAATATTTAAATTTTCTGACCACTTCCTAAAAGTCCTTAATAATTTGTGCTGGAAAAACGGAAATCCAGTTGTGGTAGAGTGGGATTTGAACCTCTGACCTTTCGCCCGTGAATCCACAATACTACCACGGGACCACAACCTGGTTCAGTGTCGAACTTAAATTATAATACGACAATTATCAATTTTAAAACGTTCTTAAATGCACTGTTTGAAACAAATTATTAATGTCGTAATAAAACTTTCTTTTTCATACAATTCTTTCTCTGTTTTTGACGTGTATTATTATTATCTTATCTCTTTCTGATATTAATTTATCAAATATTTTTGTGTACCGTATATTATATTATTTTCACATATATACTTACTGTTAACTAATTTTCATTATTTGTTTTTAACAAAAATTTGTTGATACCATTTTTTTTTTATACTTATAAGTATATGAAAATGTATATATTTTTTTGTTTGAATTCTTTAGAAGTTATTTACAATTTGATTTTTATTTCAATTACTTTTATTATATCCATCTAAAATATTTTTTTTCTTTTTTACTATGTAAAGTTTCACTTTTTATTTTGCATGGCAGTATGCTTCTTATTGTTTCTAAATGTATACAAAAAAGCATTGTTTATCTTTTAAATTTTTACGCACTATGTTTGTACTTAACTGTATATTTTTTGTAAATGCCCCTTGGGCGTTTTGTAAAATTAATAAATAAAATAAATAAAATAAATAAATAACTGCGTAAACGCATATTAAAATATGACATGTTACAGTATGAGACTGACTGGTTTTGTCTCTAAGAAGTTGTATAGCTGCGATATATTATACATGTTATAATGGGGCTAAGAGGACAACACCATTAATTCTGTACGAGTAATATATCCCACGAATAAACTAAGACTGTTTGTTTTAATAATGAAATTCAAACCTGTATTTTCTGTAGACTGAAGGTATTACTTTTCGTCAACAATGTTTTGAGTCTGTCCAAATTTTTTGTAGCAATATAAATTTGTCGCAGCAGAGAGCAAAACATCCTCATTTACTCAACTCTCGCATTTTTACTTGTGTGAAGTGAAAGAGCTAAAACCTTTATCATGTGAGCTAGATTCAATCGGTTGAATCATTTCACCCACTAGGCAACGCCTGAAAAGAATTTCATCAATTTATTTTTATGCTTCTTAAAACAGTTAGTTTAATCAACATTATTTTGAGTATGTTCAAATAGTTGTAGACAGGCTGGTTTTTCACCCTAGGGAGTTATTTAGATCTAAATTTGATGCAACAGATACGGAAAATATTTTTGAAAAATATGAAATGGTTCAGCCGGATGAATCTCACGCACATAATGAAGGTTTCAGCTAGTTTGCTTCAAAAAAGTCAACAGAAGAAAGAGTTAAGGAAATGTGGACGTTTGTGCATAGGCAGAATGGTAAATGTTACATAGTGTATATGTGGGATTTTTGTTTTTATAAATAGAGTGATATATATTATGCAATAAAAAATGTAACAAATGTAAACAAAAAATTGTAAATAAATAAATAAACTAGCCAATGACAGGTCATAAAACCTGTAAATGCCTAAGCGTCCATAAATATGGAAGGAAATCCTCCTCGAAAACGTTTTCCCGCTCTTTCGCAACAAATTACTTTTTGGCTTTGCCACAAATCTTTTAAAAAGAATTAACAATATGAAGAAAAAAACTTTAATTTACGAGATTTTTTCAGTATTATCAGATGTCAATCTAGTGCATGTCAACAAATATTTTGTCATTTTATTTTCTGTACCGTCTTAACAAATAAGAGATATTTCGAGGGACTAGTAACTGTTGTGAACTAATTGTACAATGAAAATAACATCAAAATCTTCATTCCTGCCGTAAATCGAACCCAGGACCTCAATCATGGAAGGCGGATGCGCAAACCACAGCTTTAAGAAGCGGATTTATCTCTACTCATTTCCTATTTCAGAATTTTTACCTGAGTTTCCTTCTAGTAAAGCTTTGGCATTAACGAAAAACTACAAGAACACGGCGCCACAAAGCTCATCACTCAATTTCCCTTTTCAGGATTTTTACCTGAGAGTAGCCATCGAGTCAAAAACACTTGTTCAGGGGTTCTGTACTTACTTTTCTTGATTTCACACACATAACACCAGATCTGTTAAAGACACTTTGAATTTATCTCCTGCTTAACTTTTAACATTCAATTTTGACTTATAATTTTAACTGTCAATTTTACCTTTTTAATTTTAATTCTTAATTTTGACTTTTTAACTTTAATTCTTAATTTTAACTTTTAATTTTAATTAACAAATTACAACAGGGATGGAGAATACCTTAAATAAGGGAATATGGAAGTCTAGGCATTTACAGGGCTTGTGACCTGTCATTGGCTGGTTTAAGTGGCCACTTTACACACTTATTTAAGGTATTCTCCATCCCCGTTGTAATTTAGTAATCTTAATGACTCCCGAGGGGGTGAAATCCAGTTTTTTGTCTACTAACATTTGGACACACTCAAATATTGTTTAAATTTTAACTTTTAATTTAAACTTCTGATTTTAATTTAAGCTTTAAATTTAAATTTCAACTTTTACTTTTAATTTTAATTTTAGCTTTTGATTTCAACTCTTAATTTTTACTTATTCATATGTACATCTACTACCTGCATCTAATTAATTTTTGATGGTTGTGAATTTTTACTAAGAAATATAAATGTTCATGGAAGCAGAGAGAGAGGGTAGGAAAGTAAAGTTGGAGCTATATAATGTCTTCTCCCTTTTATGTACTTTTTGTTTCATATTTTTATTTTTTTAGAATTTAATTGTTTTTTCCCCTCTCCTCCTACAATAAATGTGAAATCTGTAATTGGTCTTACTTTTTTTAATTGTTCTTTTGTACCTTGTATTTATATAAAGACTGTATGATTTTCTTAAAAAATAAAAAATAACTAATTTAGATACATTTCGATTGGTGATCCAATGATGCACCGATCGTAGTGGATGAGGAATTTGTGACGTTAAAATTCAATTTTGGGTAGTACAAAACACATTGTACGTATGTGGGTAAGTACTAGAAATTCTAAATGAATACTTACCAGTATATCTACCCCGTAATAATTTATTTAAATTTTCTGATATATTCGGAGCATGTGGCAACCTTTGGGAGACACATTTTGAATTTCGAATGAGGCTTCATGTGCGACAGAAAGGTCGGTATTAATTATTTCAAATCCACAACAAAAAAAACACAATCATGTATGTAAATCTCGGAACCACAAAATAAAAATTATTTTAGAGTGTCGAAATGTCCGAAGACAAGTACTGGATTTTACCCCGTGAATAGTTTTTCAAGACTGAACAAGAATATTAGTTATTTAGGCCCAACCACTTATCTATTAATTATAGGAGCGAAAATTCATAAACATTTATTGTATACCCACGAACCATGCCATGCCATATGCCATGCCTTTGTGGGATTATTTGTTTTATGTATTTTATTTTAATATGTATTTTATTGCTATGTAATTATCCTTTATTGTTTTAATACTCTGTTTTACCTCTTATGTATGTTGTAAAAAAACAAAAAAAAAATATTTTTAAATTATCGAAAGTTTTAAATACCTGGGAGTATATATTATGGTATGGAAATTGGCAGCTTTTAAACATAACTGGGAGTGGGCTAGGAATAGCAGGCGCCGCATATAACAGAATGATAAATTTAATATTTTTAAATTTAATAAAAGTAACTCACGTTAATATGGTTTTGGAAACTCATATCACATTCTTTAAAAAGTCATATTTTTCAAAAAAATGCGTATGGATGCTACTGAATAGTAACATAATGAACTTTTCAGTCATTTTAAAATTACATTTACGGCAAAGATTCACTCATCTTAGCCTTTAATTAATAATGGATATCATCTTCGGAATCTTTAGACGAGGAACCATAAACTTAATATCATGATTATTTTTTTATTCGTGATTATTTGTTATTGCATTACAACAGGCCAGGAGGCCCGTGATCAATTACAGAAAAATCACAAATGAATTTTTGTGTTCTCACCGGAAATCGAACTCGGAACCTTGCGTGTGTGATTCAAGCGTCTTAGCTACTAAACCAAAAACTTTTTTAGCACCCATCAGTGTATATGACGTTTTAATGACAAGTTTTTATATTTTTTTCAGTTTCATGTCGCATTTTCATGGAAAAACCCAGTAGATAAATAATTATAATAACCTTTCATTGCTTTAGAATATGAACTGATTTGTTACGAATCAATTTGTAAAAACCACTTTCATAGTATTAAAGTGGTTTGTACACATTTCAAAACAAATAGTGTAAAATGTCATACCACAAAGCGAAAAATGTTTTTGATATTAAAAATGTACTTTTATACTTAGCTGAATTTATTAGATATGTGATAATATCATGTTTCTTGAGGGGTATCTACAACCGGTATCTGTTTATAAAATCTGAATACTGTAAGTGATAGCAATCAATCGATATTTTTTATTGATATTCCAATTTCATCAGCTGTGAAATATATTAACATCGAATGTGAAATGCTATTGTTATTTGCTGTGCTAAAATGTTTTGAATTGCTAGTATTTCTAAGTCAACAAATCCTTCGGTATTTTACAAAATGTTTCAGGGCTTATAATTAAAATGCAAAATAAATATGTATTTAAAAAAAAAGAAAAATAGATAGAGAAATTTTTCGTTTTTACAAATTTAACATGCTAAAAAAAGGTAAATGTGCCAACTTTTTTTAGTAAAAAAAGCAATAAAAACATTTAGAAAAATACTTAGATTTTTTTTTTGGATTGATCATTCCAAACGGATTTATTAAATACGTTTTCCCTATTTTAGGTAGTCATGCTTTGTGTAAGACCTAATATTATTCCAGACCTCTTTTCATGATCGTTCAGATCCTTTCATAACTTACTTCAGTCTTCCCAGTTATGTTTTTGAAATTGCAATTTATTCCACGTTTAACATGAAATTTATGGAGTAATTATAGCAGTTCTGCTATTATGAATGTATAATGATTTCAGTATGCTAATGCTTATTATGCTTCTGCCCTCCTGCGTCACTGGAGCATATTGGCGCCGCAGGAGAGATCCAGTACATGGAGAAATGGGGATCCGGGCTAAGCGACTCGGTGCCCGCATTTTATTATGATCACTGTGCCATGTAGCAATAGCGGCCAATTTGCCGTGAAAACATCCGGAGAAAGTTCTTTCTGGGAAAAACTCAATGGGCAGCTTGAAGCAACTGATGCGTGGAAGTGTAACAATGCAACTTAGTAGAAATGTTTATTAAAAATAATAAATCGACCTTTGTTTCTAAAACAAAGAAAAAGCAGCAATGCAGGTTTATGGTCGGGGATTTTTTTTTCACGCGTTAATTTTTAGATAACCTATGAACATGCGTTTTGGTTTTTATGTCATTGAACCTCCCAAAACGTACATGAATAAAATAAGTAATAAAATAGTTTAGTTAATTTAACGTATAAGCTGTTTATAAAGTCCGAGGTTCTATTCTCTGTTATCCCCGCAACCTTTACATTGCAAAATGATGCGCACAACCGCAGAAAAAAAACATGATAAAACAGTTTTTTATGTTGTTTTACAAAACGTTATTATACATACTGTATGCATTTCTACACACTGAAAAATCTTTTAGATATTTATCAGGATAAAGGTAGTCAACAGGCTACTGAAATGTAGGCACGATTGGTCGTATTGTCGAATATTTTAAATATAAAAAAAGCGATTTGACTTTTCTTAATACAAATGTATTCCCGTATTTTTGCCCATGATATTGGCACTAGAGCAGTGGTTTGAACATTGGCGTGTCCTTATCGTTTTGTTTCATCGATAAATTGTTTCCTATAGGAGCTAGGACCTCCCCAAAACGCTTAAAAGCACCCAGTTGTATCTGCCGTCTTCGGACGAACGGTACAGAAATAGAATAAATATTTTTAAAAACGGAAAAGGTATAGACACAGACAATTTCATTCGGGCCTGAAATAAGAAATAATTGCAATCGTAATTCCATACCCTTTCTTCAGCCTAGTTGCTTTTGCACGGTAGATGCGGTTTCTACGAAAGTTCGAAGTGAAATTTCTCTTTTCTGCTATTTTCCAGTTACTGGGTATTGAATTTCGATTGGAGACAGGGTGGCACGTTGGGTATCCCTCCTCTTATTTCTCAGCCCACTCGGCAAGTACCCAAGTTATACCGGATACCTACTCAGTAAGGTTCAGTTCGCGCCAGGGACTGCGCGTGTGCGGGCAACACTGGAGTCGTTCGAATGTCAAAGGTGTTCTCTTTGACATGAGTGGAACACTTTTTGAAAATCGGTAACAATTGAACACAAAGAATAACACGGGAAAATATTGGTTCGCGATTTAACCGTCTCAATTACTTTGATGGGGATTTGATAAGAGTTTTTTAAAACGAAAATTGCGGTGCATTATTTGAAGGTGAGTTTTTTTGTAGCAATTTGACTTTATTTGCACATTTAGCGACCTTCAGATTTAACCTTATTTGATTGATTAAAAGTCTCATCCGTCAAAGGTACTTTCTTGACAAAGGATTGAAATTTTCAGTAAAATTTTAGTACAACATTTTTTCTATAAAAAACGTCATATCAAAATTTTAATTGATAAAACATTTTCTTGTACGTAGGTATAATGAATTTTAAAATAGCATCAAGAAAAACGTACACTTATCAATAATGTTATTCGACAATGTTTATAGACAGGCTGGATTTCCTTCCAAGGGAGTCATTTAGATCTAAATTATTTGAAATATTAATATATTATACATGTAAATAAAAGACAAAGAAAAAAAAGCGCGAAACCGGCTTGTGAGCAGTTTTATGAAATTTAATCAAATAATGACACATTATAAATTAACATAATTGAGAATAATAATTTATTTTTAAATCTAATGAATGTGACACAGTCTATAAAGTGGCCAGTTAAACCGGCCAATGACAGGTCAGAAGCCCTGTAAATGCTAAGACTTCCATATTACCATCTCAAAAATGTTTTTATCTCGGTTGCAACAAATTTAAATATTTTTAATATTGTTGTTCTGTATAATGTTTTTGTATAATGCGTAATCATTATGATTAAACTATATAAGAAGGTTTCGCGGTTTAGCGGGTTTTTTATATTTATTTTATTTACATATACCTTTACAGTGTTTCAGGGCCAGAAACCGCAAAAGTTCAGAGGAACATTTGGCATGGTAAACTTTTAAAAAATCCTTATGAATTTTTCACGAAAATTCATTTTTTTTATGATTTCTTTTTGTAATTCGAAAATTTAGTAAATCTTTAATTTCTTGGATTAGCATTCTTTCCACAAACGTCAGGTCTATATCGCTTCGTTATTCAAATACGTTTTTTTATCTTAAAAAAATGTAGGGGAGGTGTAGGGGTTTGTGGAAGGGATTCTAGATCGATAAATCAAAGGTTTGTTCGATTTTCAAATTGAAAAAAAAAAAAACATACAAAAAGAGTTTTGAAAAAAAAGGATTTTTTTATAAGTTTACCATGAGGAATGTTCCTAGGAAGTTTTGGAGTCTGACCCTAAAACACCGTAATGACGTTCAGATACGCAATGAGTTGATCTGGGTTATTTATCATCACATCAAACCTGATGATGGACGCTGTAATGCGATCCGAAACGTCTGATAAGAATACGAACGGCACACGGCATGATAATCCAAGAAAACTCGCGGTTTATGTAATTATTTATTTTTATTTGAGGCATATTTTCTCGTGTCCGTAAATTTAATCGCCGACAGTTGTTCGCAAGACATTTGTTCGCGGGCTTTTCTTCGCAGAGACAATTCACCGCCAGCGACTTGTTCGTTATACCACTTCTTCGCCGAACATTTATTCGCTATGACATTTGTACGTTAAACATTTAATCGCAAATGCACTTGTTCGCGAAATATTTAATCAGTGGATTACTTTTAACCAAAAACGGAGGATTCAAGTTCTGCTTAAATATTTCGTTCAAAACGCATTCAAGTAAAAAGGTACAAATCATGAAATGGTGGATGCCGAATACTTTGGAAGTTTGACGTTCTATCCACCTTATCTACCTTTTCAAGAAACATTAAATTCGGTATTAAATATTTTCGAAAAAAAATATCTCTGTTGTAGTATGTTAATTAATTATTCTATAAAAAAAGTCTAAAATCTGTCTAAATCAACTTATCAGGACCAAAATGTTCTAGGCGCTGATCATAAGACTGAAGGGTTCTGTCCAGGGCACATATTACAATAGGAAGTTAATATTTATCTTCAATTTTGTTTACAAAGTAAAATCTGTATGAAAAATATCACATATATATTTTTTTCCTAAACATGTTCAATTTCAGGTTACTGACGTATATACTGAAAATTTTCATACAAATATACACATTTTCGTAAATGAACACCGATTGTACTTTCTACCGTCTCGATATGTACTAATGAAGATAGCGTTTGCAATCGTGACCCAAGGCCCCGATTACAATGGGAAGTTAATAGAGTTATCTTATTTTTAGGCATTTTCTTCCTACTTACCCAAACCGTTAAGTTTGAGAAAATTGCAAGTACATGGACATGTTCTAAGGAATTATACTGAATCTTATAATTTTATTCATAATTAAAAACAAAAAATATATACAAATATATACTATGAAGAGAGGAAAGAAGATGGGAATGAAATAAGAAGGAGAAAAGAAAAACTGAAATATTTAGATAGTGACATTTCAATCTTGATTTAAATGTAAATAAAAAAGTGGCGGGGCGTCTCTAACATTAGTGGGTAGATTATTATCTTCGTCTGTCTATAAAGTAAAATCGAAATTTATATAAAAAAATGTGTATATTTGTACGATTTTTTTTAATATCTTCATCGGTAACCTGTAATTAAACATGTTTAGGAAAAAAATATATGCATATTATATTTTTCACACAGACAACTTAATTTTACTTTGTAGATAAAATTAAAGGTACTGTAAACTTCCGATTGTAGTTTTTTTTTTTACACAGATTAAATATAATCAATGTGAGTTAACCAATGTGGTGACCAGACAACACATCTAAAACACAACACGTCCAAACACTTGCAGACTCATAATTATTTTATTAACCTTTAAATGCGATAAGTCACGATGTTTCTACCATCAATATCATAACAATCGCGAATTCAATTTTTTCTCACGATAAAAACTTATCTTTTCCACGATCATAATATTTTAACATGATGCCGTAAATTCAAAATACAGCTATAAAACGTAAATATTGTCATAAAATAGTAACATTAATTTTTTTATCATCACCTTAATTTGAATACAATGTAAGTTACAAAATGATAACTTTACAGGATTAACAAATTACAACAGAGATAAAAAATATTTTAAGGAGATAATACGGAAGTCCAGGCATTGAGAATGCAGGATTACGAATGTTTTAAAAGTAAGGAATGTTACGCAGTTGCCTTAACCAGCCAATGATAGATCATAAGCCCCGCAAATGCCTAAGCCTCCATATTTTCAACAAAATAAATATTATTAAAACGAATTCTTATTTTTGAATCATTGTACTATTTAAAAATAAATAGTACAAAATACACCGCATCTTATTTAATTTACTAATAGATAAGCAATAATTCAGCAGATCTCACTCGCACCTATCTCTATCGAGTCGACAACTCTCGCCCTGATTCAATTTCACACACAGAACTGTATTCTTCATCTGCCTGGGCGGTGTAAATTGTTTAAAAAACTTATAATCAATAAAACTTTCATCTTTCAACTTAGCAAAATTCAAGGAAAAATTGTTTTTTAAAGATAGGCAGAATGGTGAATGATACACAGTTCTCGAAATGGCCGCTCAACCAGCCAATGATTGAAAAGAAAATATGACTTCCATATTTTCTTTTCAAAATGTTATGGATCTCTGTTGTAATCTCAATGACTTCCTAGAGGGAGAAATCCAGTATTTTGTTATCATTGTTTTATTTAATTTAAATTTTACAGGAGACAATAAAAACTTCATAAAACAGTAAATTTGTAAAAAAAAATGTTTTTTGCTAAATATTTTATAAACAGTCGTTTCAGGGTTGCTGTGTTTGCATGATCTGAACCATTCCAGTTTGTTAGTGAAAATTCTTAGCGAAACTTTATTGTAATTCATTATACAAATAAAGGACGATTACTGACGATACTTGAAAATGTCGCAAAAGCAATGAAACCGTTTACTTATTATTCCAAATTTGTGGATTTAAGTATCACTTGTTTCTGATTTCTATATTAATAATACTATCATTCCCTTTTCGCATCTAATCATAATCATCATCGAATGAAAGCACAAAACTAGCGACATCTATGGTCGGAAAGAGTTAAGTATTTTCATAGAAAAAAAAATACAATAAATTTGTTTCCAAGACAGACAACGGTGAGAATTTTAGATCCCAATTTAAAAAAATATTGTATCAGTGAATAATGTCGCGTCAATTTTTGTTGAAACTCAACTGGGCAGCATCACAATATCATCATTCCCCTTTCGCACCTAATGGTGCATAGGGCACTGCATTGGTACTTCAGTCGCAGCGTATCTAGATTGTTTTTGTTACATGAAGGATCAGACTTACGCTTCAGGTACCAGTCCAGGGACTATGAAATATTCTAGCATAAAAACACAATTTAGAATAAATATTTCATATCAACCATGTCGAGAATCAAACCCGAAATCTCTTGCATGCTAGGCAAACGCTCTGACCATTACACCATGAGGCCGACTTTTTTAAATCGTTTTTTGAACAAAACTTCTACTTGCTACAGGTTAAAAAGGTACCTCAAATTAACGTTGTTATGCAGAAAGCATCCAGTCCACAATTTAGAAAAAAATAGATATTGGTGTTATCGGGTGCAGTAAGAATAATATTCTATGTTCTGCTAAAAACAGCCAGACCGCTTTTATACAAAATAACTGTAATAATCACCTTTTGAAAATAGTGTTGATTACAAAAACGGCATTTCTCAACTTGCAAAAAACATCCATAGCACTAGAAAATTCTTACGGTATGTACCTATTTAATTATTTTTTAAAAATACAATAACTAACTACTTTGAACGACGTTACTAGTTTCCGATTTCAGGTAAGTCAACTGACCAATTTTGAGACGTCACATGCGGAGTAATTTTGAATATACAAAACTTTAAAAAATAATAGCGCTGATACATAAAAATAAAAATATTTTTTTTGGCTTATTTCAACAATATTTTAACAAACGTACATTTTTATATATTTTTTAAAACCACTGAACATCCTCAATATAGTATTAAAATACGATTTTCAATATAACAAAATAAACCCCATGTCTATAAATAATAAATTAGTGCAATGTAACTGACGAAAAAATATTAATCTATTCATTGTAAAACAATCGTTAAACTGTTAACATAAATAAAGGTTTCAGCTCTTTAACTTCACAAACATCAACAGATGAAAGAATTGAAGGAATATAGATGTTCAAATATAGGCAGAATGGTGAATGTTACACAGTGTGTAAAGTGGCCCCTTAAACCAGCCATTGACAGGTCATAAGCCCTGTAGATGCCTGGCCTTCCATATTACCTTCTCTTAAATATTCTTTGTCTCTGTTGTAATATGTTAAGTTAAACTGTTGGCTAAGATTTAAAAAATAGGAATAACCTGCTAATTTAAAAGCTAAGGTGGGGTTTTTACTTATCTTAGATAACATAGTACAAATTCGCCAATACACGTGTGTATTTGGCAGTTACTTAAATTGTATTTGGCAGTTACTTATTTTTTCGCAGTTTAGGATATTATAAAAAAAAAATATTAGTCATGTTTTCTTATTTACATGGATTTTTGAGCATTTTTCTTCTAGGGCTGCTAATACGAATCTTCTCGCGGGAGTAGAGAAGATTTCTACTTGAGGATTTTTAATTTTTGCATGTATGGCCACACTGGTGATTAAACGTCAAAATATGTACAATAAATACGAACCCGTGAAACGAAACATGAAGATTTTCTAAATTGTCTAGGAAGACTATGCATTTACAGGACTTATGATCTGTCATTGGCTGGATTTATGTTTTCCCTTTCTGTTGTAACAAATTTAGATCTAAATAACCTCTTGGGGAGGCAATCCACTCCGTCTACAAACATTTGTACATATATACAACATTGATGATAATTTTTATTTAGAACATTATTGCGACTTTAAGCATGACACTTAACTGGTTGAATTGACCAAACCGTATCAATTTTTTCCGCTTTAAAAAGCTAATTTGAAGTTTTATCATCATTGCGGCCATATATGAAGCAAAGTGTAGTGGCACGCAAAAAATCCTAAAAAAATTAAAATCCTCAAGTAGAAATCTTTTCTACCCCCGCGAGAACATTCATAAAGGTAGATCAGATTTGTGCAAGTAAATTAGACATTTTGATTTATTTAAATATGGCTTTTATTGACACATTGAGTCAAAGGAAAAAAAATATGTACAGTACCCGGCATTGAATAAAATACATCGGATTTAAGAAAGAAACTGCTGACTTAATTGGGTAACTTAGGCTTTGTCATTTATCCATGTTACAAATACCGGACTCGTGCAACAGAGACGACGATCTATGCACAAAGTCGGCAGTGTACTTTATTAACTGCCGGGTATTGTAATATAGTATTTTTTCATTAGGTAGGTATTACATAAAAACGGTCAAATTCAAATTAAGGCCCAATGCAAAACTAAGCGTTTTCCTAGTTTACCGGAACAATTTTTTTAAGGCTAAATAATTCTTTAATTTATAATCCGATCTTTGGCAAAAATATATGTTTATAGACATTTGGTAGACATTATAACATATTTTACTTTATTTTTGCTATGTTTTTTTCTTTTTACTACTTACATATTTTGCTATGTTTTTAAAAAAATATGTTTTTTGCCATACACACGAGTAAACATATTTTTTATTATGTATTTTACTACGTTTCTTTCTATGTCTTTTAGTGCGTTTCTTACTTTGCATTTTGTTTTTACTACGTATTTTACTGAGTTTTCAAATATGTTTTTTACTATCTTTTTTTACTTTGTAATTTACTATGTTTTTCACTTTATTTTCACCATGTTTACTACCTTTATTATTTTTTCTATGTATTGATTACTGTTTGTTATATATGCTTTTGACTGGCTTAGTTAGATGGTCAAAACAACTTTGTATAAACGTATAATTTTATGTATATAATATGATAATAAATAAATAAGTAATAAACTACTAGAAATACAAAAAATTGAACTGCGTAAATGAGATAAATTAACTCAAATTTTGAGAATGACCGAGGTGCCTACATCACATCGATACATATCGTTATTTGTTGAAGCTCGTGTGAAATTAATTTTACAAGATGTGTCATGTTGAAACTAAACGTGTTTTGACTTGAAAATATGACGCAGTTTTTCCAAAAGATGAATAATTTTGTTTTGTTTATTTTATGTATTATTTGTACAAGAAAAAGTCTTATATTATCCACATCCTGAATGGTTGTTCCAAGAACTAAATAGTCTTTGGAAAATTAAATAATATTACTTCCAGCTAATAATAAATGACTATGTATGTACATTTACAAAAAAAACTGTGAGTGTTACTTAATGTTAAATGTCATTAAGAAATCGACACTCATTATGAAACATTTTGGTTTAAAATGTATTCATTAGTATTGTCTTCATGATACCAAGAGGCGAGAGAAAACCTCCCGGGAAAACCCAAAGAGGTAGCTATACGTACATATTGCGAATACACTTAGTATTTGAGTTTGATCGTTTGATGTAGGTGCGGTATAAATTAAATAAATAAATAAATTCCACAAGTGATCAAATACTTGAAGTTCATAGTTATAAATTACATCACTGCTGGGAGTTCGTAATGTGCCTAAGTTATTATAAAAAAAATATGTAGGCATAATGTATCTCATCATAGGCAGTACAAAAATAAGTTAAAGGTAATTTTGTAAAAATTATGCATATTCCAATTTATGTACATATTTTTTTTATATTCAACTTATTTATTTTATATGAACTTCATTATTGATGTTCTAAAATAATAATCCTAAATATTTGCATATTATATAGGTACATACATAAATGTAATCATTATATGTATGTGTGTATGTGTGTGTATGAGTGCTTATTCTTATTCTTAGAGGTGGGGGTCAGTGCTATTCAAGCTCCTGACGTCACTGCGATCTGTGAATATCTATTGTGACAAATCCCTGTGAATAATTAGTACTTACACATATATATACATTTACATATTTTAAATTTGGATTTTAGGCCGGAGCGTTCTCAACGATCTTAACAATTTTACATCGATCGATAAGGTGGTTGATAGGTTTCCTCGTTAGAGGTTTGAAAAAACAGATATTTTTTGATAATCATTGTTCATTAAGTCCACTTATATTCACTACATACTCTCGCATACATACTATACTCACACACCCATACACATATACACACACCTTCACACACCCTAAATACATATACTCACCCTCACTAACATGTACAATAATAAAACTAATACACTAAATTTTATGTGACTAAAACAAGTAACAAATCCGTATGTAGATAGATGGAGAATGTATCTGAGAAGAAACGTTTGAAAATTCAAATTAACCGATGCCTATTTGGCTAAGTTACATGTCTGTCCAGTTTAAAAAACATGGTTTATAAAAACGCGTTTAATTAACATTTAACAAAAGAAATTTTCGATTTACCTTTAATCTGCCATGCCGGGGCCCCGATTATAATGGAAGTTAATAGTTATTTTTGACTGTCTATAAAGAAAAACCGATATTTGTGTACGCAAATGAGTATATTTGCCTGAACATTTAAAGTATCTTTGTCGGTAACCTATAATTAAACATGTTTAGAAGAAAAATTGGATGCATTTTCTGATATTCATACAGAAAACTTACTTTTACTTTGTAGATAAAATTGAAGATACATGTTAACTTTTCATTGTAATCGGGGCCCAGGACTATACATTTGGCCTTTCAAATTAACATTTTCCTCTTCTTCTTTCTTTCTGGTAAACTTCAAAGATTGTCGAGAAACTTTTGCAGCATCAGTTAGCGATCGCTCAGAAAACTGGGCTGAAAGGGCACCGGGATGAAAAGGATCAATGCAGTGGGGTGAAAACTTGAAAACGTATAAAAACGACAGCTTTAGAATTTTTCCAACTTGTGAAACCTCATGTTTTTTGTTTTAGAGACTCTTAAGCATATTTTAAGCAAAAAATACTTTTTTAATTTGGGGCGCCTTTGCCCCTTAATTAGCCAGTCATTAAAGAAAAGTTTAGTGCAAAAATAATTTAATTCATGTGCAGAAATTGAACTAATTTAAATTAGAAATGCTACAATGCGTAACTTACTCTAATACTAAATATCCGTTGAATACTTAAACCTGTATAACTACGGACCGTAAGACCGATAATGTCCAATAAAACAATCGATTGGAATAGGCTTCTATAAACATAATTTAAATTCTAATCTAATCTCACCCCTCTAATTATACTGTTATGTTGTTATTGATTTTGTATGCCTCTGTTTTATTTTGAAAATATTATTCTTCGGCCGGTAATACGCGGCTGAATATGACAAAACCGGACATTCGTTGCATGTCTTATTAAAATACCAATTGGCGAGTAGAAAGAAAGTTAATAAAAAACTATCGATACATCGTTATAAAGATTCGATTGAAAGACGTTTTGTGCCCAATACACGGAATTATTAGTTGTACCACTTTACTTGTCCTGTTGGAAAAAAGTAACGGGAATTTACTTCTTCCTACGCAGCTATTCATGACCATGGATATGTTGCATTCTTGCTTATAGTAATGTAGGGCCACAAAGGTAAAACGTACAAATTATTCTTAAACTGTGTTTTTTCAGCGGTGTACACAGTGCATCTCTGTTACTCGGTGTCACGAGTCACGACTGACAGAGAATAATTTACTGTTAGCAAAAAAGTGTTATATTTTCAGTGTCTGATAAATAACCGGTTTTGAACAAAACCAAAGGTGCTCGGGAGTGTGAACGACTGTGCGTAATATCTTACGTTTTTTTAAGCGTGACACAATTTTTAATTGAAATAAAATAAGCAAATATTTGTTGGGATGAGTTTGTTTTTATTGCGGTCGAAAATACACAAATATTTTTAGAAAATGGTACCTATCTGACCAAAATGTCCTCTGCGCTAGCGTTTACGTTGTGCATTCTGTCGGTCTAATTTTTGTCAACTTTTTTCTAAGAAATCCGGCGTTATTTCCGAAATGGTGCGTATTTTACTGGCTTCCAATCCTTCAAGAGTTGTTGATTTTTTTTCGTAGACCGTGGATTTAACGTAGCCCCATAGGAAATAATTCAATGACGTCAAATCACAGGATCGTGGAGACCAATTATCAGGACCATTTCTGGAAATAACGGTGTTGCTAAATAGACTTTATAGTTTCATGAAGAGCCCTATATTTGTCCGCTTGGCGAACTGAAAACTGATTTTAAAGTAAATTTCCACAATTCGCAAGCGTTGTTTGAGAGTGAGGTATTCGTGACATTATTAATTTGAGTATTAATAAGTTACAGAGCTTAAATGTAAAAAAAAACTGCCTTCATTAGTTCGACTAGAGACAGGATTACCAATCGAAAATTCTATCACGACAAAATAAACACCCGTTAGTATATTGTAAACAAAGCTCTTACATAATTACTGTAGAATATAATTACTGTAAAAAATACGGTTAATTTTATGCGACGTGATAATAACTCCTTCAGTTGATGCATTACAAAATATATGATTTTATTAAAACAGCATTCAAATCATTAATCATATCAAGCATCCGATTAAAGATACTCTTTGTCAGATTTATCAATGAGAAGATACCCAGACACGCTTTTACTTCTTTATAACACCCATCACAAACAAGTTTTTTATAAATACATTGCAATTTTTCTGCACTAAATTAACTTCTTATGATATAAATTTGAAATCAAATAAATTGATGCTAAGATTGCTGACCAAAAAGAATATTCAAATAATATCCCCCACATTAAAAAGTTATTGGTATTTACTAAATTCAGTTTTCTTGTCGGCCTGCATTTGTGGTTTAATAATTTTAGTTCATTTCTATTAAACAGTTTTCACGAGTGGCCATGTTTTGTCATGACCGACATTGTCAGACTATATTTACGTTTGAATTGAAAAAAAATATTTGAGTTTTTTAAATATAACTTAAATATTATAATACAGTACGAGATGAAAACAGAAAAATTAAATGATCAAATATTGTTTTTTTCCACTTTGGTAAATTTAGGTAAAAACTTTTTAATTCAAAATACAACATTTTAAATCATTTTCTAAAGTGCTTGAAAAAACTCTTAAATACTGCTAATTATTTTTCTTAAAACACAGAATATATACGAATTCTCAACTATTTTTTTATCTATTATAAATTATTAATCAAACCTTTTAAAATGATTTAATTCGATTTATGGAAGATTCGGGTTTGTAAAATTTACCCAACTTTACCGAGGTTATTTAGATTTAAATATTAATATTTAAATTACAATAATCCCCCCAATGAACTAAAAACTATTAAAACTAATATATCATATAGATGTATATAAATACCTTGTTTTTAAAACTGTCTGAATATTTGTTAATTATGTTTGTTTTTTAAGTGAGTCTTCTTTGTTTATTCTCAAATGTAATAAAAAAAAACTAAATTGTTAAGTGTCCTCGGCACGGGAAACCCCAGTGAGGTCACATTATTTTTATTATTAATTTATAGTTTGTAAGCGAAAAATATGAATAAATAAATAAATAAATATATAAAATCAAAGTAAATTTAAAGAATTTTTTGGAAAAAGTGTAAAAACTGCTTTCAATTTGAATTAGTACGAATGTATTATTATTTTCTGTTTTTCTTTTTATATCCTAAGGGTTTTTTTCTCATTTACTTGTATATTTAAAATTATAAAAATTCTAATAAATAAATAACTATAACAGTGTAAGTCACTCTCCAAGCACAAGAGCTGGTCTCTTTTTTTGGAGAGTTACAGTTATAACGTTTACTAGACGTATAAAAGTAGATTTGTATGGATTTAGAAAAACATTTTTTTATTTTTTATTTTTATTTATTAAGGAAAAACAACAGTTGTTATATAAGAATACAAAATATAAAAAAATAATACATACATCCAGTTAAAGTTTTTCACAAATATAATGAGAGAACATGTTACACAGTAAAGAGAAAAATAAAATATTATATAAGACATGAGAAAAAAAAGAGCTCTGAAAAAGATGAGGAAATAGAGTGGCTGAGTGGAAGAGAGGGATTTTCATAATAAAGTTGACCAATTCAAAATTTTGATATTATAATAAAATAAACATAATTAAAGGAACATTAACTTATTACACACTGACAAATGTTTTATTTTACAGTGTTTCAAAAAGTTTTTTTTTGAAGTCACAAAATTTTGGATCAAAAATATCTAAATGGGGACAAAGTAAATTAAATTTGGAGCAGCTACGATAAATAAACGAGTTTTGAACATAATTTTTTTGGGCAATAAATAATTTAAAAAATGAACTTGTCGTGTTGACTTGTACCATTTATGAAATATATTGACTAATGAAAAAAAAATATCTCTATATTTATGAAATTTTAATGATGTTAATAAATGCTTTCCCACGGAAAAAAAACGAACGATAGAAAATGTTAAGGAAATCCTCGTCATTCAACGCAATGATTAACCTTAATCTGCTATCTATTAGAAATTGTAATAGAGTTAAATGTATCGTTTTCTGTTCTCATTAAGATGACGATGATAATGATATAATTATATACATTATGGGGGTTGATAGAAATCACAAGCGTTAGAAACTAATTTGAATTTAGTAAATTATTTTACAGATACTTATTTTTAAAGTAGGCATATTTCCATCCTATGTTATATTATTTTTTGGTAGATATCATAAACCCCGTTCGATATAACACCACTTTTTTTAAACGTGGCATCAAAACCGTATTAAAAAAGTTTTCCGATATATATACCCTCTTCACCCTCCGGTAATCTTCGAATCGTCACGTTTTGAAAATAAAAACCATTTTGTATTGCCAGACGGGTTTTGTTTCTTCCTATTTTTTGTTAAATCGATGTACAGGGGTGCTAATTTAAATAATTTAGATGAATGCCTCGACACGGGTTTTATTTATTTATTTTAAATATAACATATACATTACAAACATATATTCAATACGTACAGATTATAAAAAAGAAAAAAAATACACGAAAGAGACTCATGTCAAAGTAGTAAGAGAATCCTGCTCCGGAAAACCCCTTCGGATACATGGAACAGATCAATATCCAGAGCGATGTTGTTCAGCATAGCGGTAGCCCTTCCAACAGGCATAACTATAGGCAGGTTGGTCCTGAATATTGGAATATGAAACAATCTATGCTGATGCTGTCTTAGGTAATTATCAGGAACATACAAAGCAATGCTCATCATAATTTCAGAATTATCGATCATACCGCGCAACAATCGATAAAAATGTGTAGTCAAATACACATTCCTTCTAGTCTCTAAACTGTTGTAGCCAAGAATACCCTGGAGAAACTCAGTCGGGTAGAGCCAAGGATAATACCCGCGCTCTCTCATGTAGAGATATCTCAGAAACTTATTTTGGATTTTCTCTATCATAAGAGAGTACTTCAGTTCATGTGGCCCCCAAATCATCGAGCCACTCTCGAGTCTACTTCGCACCAATGAGTTGTAAAGAGTTTTCAGTACGCGGGTATTTTCGAAAACCCTGGCAGTACGCAGAACAAATCCTAACATCTTCCCTCGGTTGTGCCCAGAGAGGTGTTCATGCATTATAGAAGAAAAAAAATAAAACAAGAAGATAAATAAATGATATGTTTTGCATTGATGATAATAATTCTGTGGTTTGGATCTAAATCGCAATATTAAAGGAGAGTAATTTTCAGCCGTTTTGTGGCGTTATAATGATCTCTTTGATAACGAATATTAATAAAAAAACGCCACCACACATAATATAAAAATAAAATCTAACATTGTTCCTTTTCGATCCAAGCCACATAATTAATTATCGTTATTTAGGTACGTAGGACTACGTAGACATTACATAGACATCTCACCATAGACCAAAGAATTATTATAGAAGGAACGTGTAAATTTAGGTATTTATAGGGCTAATGACTTGCCAATAATAGCTGGTTTAAGTTTGCACACCGATTAATTCAAAATCAGGGTTTGAAAATATGTTTCCGGTATATATCAAAAAGTTATATTTATTTTGTATGAATATTTAAATAGAGAAAGAGACGTTGATAAATCAGTTAAATGAAGTAGTTAATATGTATTAAACAAGTATAAAACAGAAATCAATATTTCATCAAGTTGACTATTGGAATATCAAGTGAAAAGGAATTTTCATTAGCATCCATATATCATAACCAATGCCTTCAGAACCCAATTCAAAATAGTACGCCTGGCTTCAGGATGTTGGTTAAATATATAAAAAAGAATAGCGGTTTTGTGACATTTTCATTACGTTAAACCAAACACTAAATATAAAAAGTATCTACATCTATGATTCACGATAAGCAACAAACGCGATTTTATGGTGCCCGGAGTATCTCAGTAAAGTTAAACACGGAGAAACGCAGGAATGTCCCGTAAAAACAAAGACACATAGGTAGTAAAATATAAATCATCGTGATATATTTTATTTTATTTATTATACTATATACGGCCTAAGCTAATTACAACAGTTACACGAAGAAACATAAATGCAAGAAACTGAACAAAAAGAACATTAAACTATGTAGCAAAGACAAACACGGGCAAAACAATAATGGTATACAATATATTCATGAAAACGAAAGACATACGACTTCGAGCTAAACTATGGCAATCCAACTTCATCCCACACTGTTTAGTCGCGAAGAGATCTACGAAAAGCCGGAAGATCTATCCCAAAGAATTCCAAGTCGTGTGAAGAATTGACTAATCTACACATACTGGACATTGGGGCATAAAAACAAAAGTTGCTCTTAGAAGATTTAATAAATAGCAGATTTTGACTTCTGGTGACATGGTTGGGAACATGAAAAGAAATTGATTGCAACATAGATGGGACATCACTTATGGCATTAAGTATTTTGAAAATGCATAAAAGGTCCATCTCAGTTCTACGTCTCTCCAATGAAGACAGATTAAGAGATTGCTCTATTTAAAAATAGGAATAATTACCCCTTTGTAATCCGAGCTACTATGCCACTTTTCTTAGAAAACGGTGTTACAATATGTCCTTCGAACCCTGAAAAATTCACATTTTTTTATATTCAAAACGTCCATACTTCTTTAATTTTTCCTTCTGAAGATTTTTGTAAAGAGAAGAGTTAAACTTTTTGATGTGTAAAAAAAATAAATGGTAATTAATTTACTGTCCTACCATTTAGAGTGAGTGTACCTGCAGGGTCAGTATGTCACGTGGACTTGGGTCGGTGGGACGTGGGACGTGGGACATACCACGTATAGTAGCGGGAATCTGTGATGGCAATAACAGGCGCAGTCGGCGGGCGATATCTCTTGGCGATCAAATTGATTATAAACCGCATTAATTGTGAACTTAAACTTGATTACTCACGATTTAATTAATTATAGGAAGTTACAAGAACGCTTATAAATAATTATAGCCACCGAGCATGTTCTGATTATATAACTGTCATCAAGCGGAGGTGATACGGTTGGCCGCGCAATACACAGCGGATAGCGTTCCCATCTTTGAAACTCAGAAGCCGGACTTAGACGCTAAAAAGCCCGACTTTTAGGTCCCAAGGCTGGACGCTATAAAAGGATTTTAGACTAAAAATTTGATTAAAACACATATTAATATAACGAAGTTTTAATAAGTATTATTAACATATTTTCCTTTGCCAGAAACCTGCTTTAAAAGCTCAGTTTCTCTAAAAATGTTGTCATAAAAGCCTAACAAAAACGGGCCGGAAGCGATCAAATTTGGTCGCACAAGAGGTCAAAAAGCCCAACACTGTCCGGCTTTAGCCGGACGGATGCCAACGCTAACTGCGGATACATCCCGAGAGCCTTAACCACGCTTGCCTAATTTACAAGGCGCCGGCAATGGGAAGTAAACAGTCATCTTCGATTGTCGTAATTGTCGAAATTTTACGTATCTTCGTTGGTAACTTGTAATTAAACATGTTTCAAGACATATTTTAAATTAGTATTAAATTATTTTCATTGAAAATTCTGTTATATTTCATGGACAATTAAAGATAACTCTGTTAGCTTTCTATTGTAATAATAAATAGGTTAAGGTTCTCGAGGTCTTTGGCTATCTAAAAATCTATTTACGTGTGCGTCGTGATTAGCTGTCTCTTTTTTATAATTGTTTACGGCAACGCAATATTAGCTAAATCTGAAATGCAGCTAGTAATGGAATAACGTGTCTATTATTATACGTCAGTGACCTCCGGCCTATTTATTTCCGAGTGCTTAGTACCACCATAGACTGTGTCGAAAATAATTCAGTGGGATTTCTAAATTCCGATGGTATTGGTTGTCACATTTCACATTCACACATGATGGGTCATGTGTCATGTGTCGTGTGTCATGTTGCCAGTAAGGAGGTCAAACACAGGAAATTGCTAATTATTTTTATAATTTACGGATTTAACCCAAATATATTCACCGAAATTTAGTAAACTAATTTGTAATATTATTACAAACCTAAACACTAATTTTGCAATTGACTTCATAAATTTATTGTTCAACAAAATCACTGAAATTTTGGGTAAAATATTGTCGATTTTCAAACAACTACGTAGTAAATGTTTACGATTTAAGTATTTAAAATTAGCAAATCTAAATCGTGTCACCTGTATTTCTTTATTGCTTTATGCAAATAAAATAAAATAATACGAGAACCGAGTTGTGTTCCCGTGGTAGTTTAGCGAACTTACAGGTCCGAGTTCGAACCCCGCTTTACAACAATTAGATTACCGTTTTCTAATACTTACGACTTCTAAATTGTAATATTTTGATAAATAATAAAAATACGAATGCCATTTTTTTAAATATCAAAATCAGCATTTACAAATAATTTATTTATTTATATATCAACGGTTCAAAGAACCTTTTACTATAAAAAGTTTTACAGAAATAATCACATCAGTGAACAATTCATTATGTAATATATAATATGAAATATAACTATATAATTCAACTGAATAATTAAAACTTAACAAATTTGTTAAAGTAAAATATTTTTTTTAAAAACCTGCAAAAAAGTAAAAAAGAAACATAACATATCTAAGATAAAAAATAAAAGATAACAATTAAAGTGAGAACATCTTATATTCTTAATATAAATAAAACAATGTAAAACTGAGAATAATTTAACATAAACATAAAGTGACTAGTGTTTAGAAATAATGCTACAATAATACTTTATAAATAATACGTTTTTTGGAATAATATGAAAGCTTAAATAATCTTAATAACACCTTTATTTTATCAGTTAGTTGTAAGAAGTTGGAATTTGGCAATAAATCCACAAATGCGTAATTTATATATAAAGAAAGGGCTTTAAAAATTATTTTTTGCAAATTATTTTCTGTATCAATATTATTTTTTAATAGATGGAAAATCTTAGAATTAATATAAACATATTTAAGAAAATTTTCACTTTTTTTTTGTTTCATCAAAAAACATTTAGCATTTAGAAAAAATAATTATATAAGTACATATTGTAATTTTCATTTTTCATTTAATTTATTTTTGCACCACTACAGGGCAGTAGGCCCAATTACAGTGGTGAATTACATCACAGAACACCCAGGCTTGAGAAGAATTCATTTTGATTTTTGTGTTCTCACCGGGAATCGAACCCGGAACCTTCCGAGCGTGAGTCAAGCGTCTTGACCACTACACCACGGAGGCCGCGTAATACAATATTTAACGTTTTTACTTCTCTAATATTGTAAGACATTAATTAAAAAAAACATCATTTTAATAAATTTCTATTCGAAGTAATTTAGTTAAAGGAAAAATTCTGAATGTTTATGTTAGGTTAATTTCAACATCCATATGAAAAATATGCAATATTTAAAGTGATAAAACATTTTTTTTGTTCTTTCAATAATTTGCCGTCGTTATACCTTTTTTATTTATCTCATATTAATTTAGTTTTTTTATTTAGACCCCTCACTGTTAACTTCATGCCTTCATTTAGACCTTTTACAGTTAACATATGCACGAATTTATCATGTCTTTTTAAGCTGTGCCCGTGTTACGCAATAATAATCTAGGGAATAAATATGGTAAATTAAAAGAAATAATAATTTTACTATAACAATATTGAGAATGAAAACCCAAAAAATAGCCTTAAATACATAAAATAATAGAAATGAAAATTAATAAACATCAAATAAAAATAATCAGAAAAAAATATGTTAAGCAAACAAAAATTGTAGTACAGAAATTATACATAGAATTTAAAAACAAAACCCAATAAACAAAATAATTGAAGCAATATGTATATTTAAATTAACAGATAAATACGATCTATTCACGTGTCGCTTAGTTACCTTGACGCGCAAAATGTAGTTCATACATAAAATTGTATATTAAAATTCTATGAGTTCATACTTAACTTGAGTTACAAAACTCAAACATCTAAACGTCTTCTCAGATATCCCTAGAAACAGTTAGTTAATTTCAAGCTTTGCTGACTTACAATCACACAGTACCTATGTACATAAAATTATGTTTATTATTTTTTGTGGTCTAAATTATGTATAAACAGTAAGATTATTTACCATCTATTTTGAGTTTACTGATGTTTACGATTGAAAAGAAATTACACGCAGTGAAAGCGGATTAGGACGAGTAACGGTGTTATTGTTTCATTGTTGAAGTTGAATAAAGGTAGAAACGTCAATTATAGCAAGAAAAATACTGCAAGCTGTCATCCGCGAAATGAGACAATTTCCCGCGAACGATGGCAATTTTATAAAAATCGTGTTTTTCTTCGCCGTTTTCTTGCGTTTTCTAAGAATTGATAACACTTTGAATTTCTTTCAAATGTGAGTGTGCGATGTAACCTCAACCTGATATAGTGTTCAAAGCCTTCTCCAGATTGGAAATCCTAAGAAAAGAGATTCTAGAAATTATTAGTACAGAAAGTGCACCCATTTACAAATAGGTATAGAATTCCAAATTTGTTTGATTAATGAATTTATGCTACCAGTTGACAGAGTATTAAAATTATAAACGTACAGACTAAAAAGCCACAACAATGTATTAAATGAGTTACAAATTAAGACTAAAAACAAAATAATATGTTTAGTGGTTGCAGTTTCGAATTTCCGCTTGATTTGAGCTACATACTTGCTAAATATTAATAATAAAAAAAATTGGAACAGAACAGAATATTATAAATGCGAAAGTGTGTTTCTTTGTTTGTTTGTGTTTCCTTCGCGTCTCAACGGAGGGACAGATTGGCATAGTTTTTTGTAAGGGATAGCTGAAGAGGTGAGAAGTAAAATATGATACTTATTTTGCATCTCGAATAAAAACAAATACAATAAAAAAAAATTGTATCGAGTAACATTATTTGAAAATGAGCGGTAAGGTGATGTCAAAAAGAATCAATTTGAAATTCATTCTTTAAATTTCTACAATTGACTGGGTACCTTTATCTTGGTTACTTTGGTTTGGTTTTCGTTTTACTAGGATTTTGGATTTGCGAACAGATAATAAATATAATAACGATGCGACGCCGTCGCCTCCATAGACTATCGGATCATTGTATTTTTTCATAACGATAGTTGAAAGACCGGCCATCGATACAAAGTACTTTCTGTCCAGAAAAATATATCTTTCCATCGGGAAAATCCTTCTTGATAAACGACGAAACCATAGAATTAAGAATAGTCCAGAAGAAGCGTAGAATCATTTTTGAATACATCGGACTGTGTCCAATAATTCCCCACTCCGGCTTACTTTCGCCGCGCGTATTCGTGAAGTCGCCGAGTAATGTTGTTTGATGGGGAAAAAAATCATAACACAAATGTAAGGTAAAAAAAAGTAATCTGTTGATTTCTCTAAAATTTTACTGTGCACGCGGAAACATTAATTGACACAACAGAGTAGATAAGTAAAGGGTCATTTAATAAGAGTAATTGAATTAATGAACTTAGAACTTAAAATGTAAAACAAATTTTATTTGACATAAAACGTATATTTTTATATCATGTTAAATAATATTTGATAATATTAGATACTGTCGTTCAAATGTCCCCCACGGCGTTGTTTAATCCGAGGTCTAATGTTCATTAGTTCTTTTATTAGATGAGCAAAGTAGGGTAAAAAAAATACTACCCTGGTAACACTAACGGAATTTCCATTTTGTTTCTTCGACAATCTGACAGATGGAAAAATAATTTAATTTTTAAGTAATGCATTTGTTATATACATTCATTTGCAAATTACATATGAAATGTGATTGCATCCTGTTTCTTTAAGATCCTAGCAGTATTTCTAAACTTTAAAAGGACACAACACGGCATAGTTGAATTCAAATCAGGAGTTGCGTACTGAGCGACGTCTACAATGAAACTAATTGGTCAAAACGTAAACCTACTCATTTATGTGTAGTTGAGTCGCCTTCTGTTTGATGTGCCTAGGCGGTTTCTGGACTATTCTTAATTCTATGAACGAAACTAATTAATTACTCAACAAATTTCACCATAATACCACGCGAGCGAAGCTGCGGGTAAAAGCTAGTATATAAATGAAAGGTAGACAATTTTCAGCCTCGTTGGTTGTTGTAAAGTTATATTTTGATTGCAAAAGATTTTTCTATGGATACCAATGAGGACGGATTAATGAATACTTATTTGTTTTATAGGCGCTTACGACATTATAACGCATTGTTATTTTTTTATGTTTGTCGTAAACGGCGTTGAAGTGAATATTTAATGTAAGAGGTACCCATTACAAAGAGTAAAGAGGCAACAAGCTGAAGGTTTTATGCATACTAGGAACTAGGAAACCATTTTTAACTATTGAATGACAATTATTATTTTATACAATATTATCATTTCTATTCATGGAAAACTGTTAAACGATGCACAATGGAATTATTGTACGCAACAAAATAAAAAAATATAATAAATATTGCACTTACTTATATCGTACTTCTTGAACACAAACAAACCATTAGTAGGGGTAGGAAGATAGGATAGAACGCTATATCCTCTGTTTTTCATTGTCTACATTCATATGTCTTCTCATGCACGTACTTTTGACGTCCACTTTCATGTATTTGTTGGATTTGGTCATGCTATGTCTTTCTCGGTCTTCCTCGTTTTCCGCATCCATCAACACTCGCATTTTAAATCCTTTTACCGATTCTTTCACTGTCCATTCGCTCTATATGTAATTCTAGATGCTACTCTCCAAGATGTCTCCCATCTGTTGATGGATTGCCCCTTTTTACACGATCTTCATGTAGTAATTAGTCATAATGACTTGTCAAGAGAGTAACATTATACATGATGGATATAGTAAAGGCAATAAAAGGTATCAAAGATAGCAGGACACTAGATGCCGAACACTCTTCAAGTGGATCGGAAGGTCTGTTGACGAATGACAACAGTTCGCCTTCTCCTGACGAGTTTTCTGTGGTTTTCTCGCCACCAGAGCAAATGCGGAGAAGCTCCTAAAACAGGCCACAGCCGAAACATCCCACCCATTCATAAAATATTATAAATATATTTGATCAACTTATTAAAGTTTTCAGTGAAGTATATAATTTAATAGAACATTGTTTTTTGAAGTAAAACTATCCCTTTGAAGTAAAACTATCCCTTTGAAGTAAATATAATCCTTGTACATTATAACCCAGATAAAAGATAATGCAACTCCTTGATTTTGTCGATAATTCTTGTCTCAGTCGGATCTGGACATTTGCGCTTCCACTGTACATAGTTTTACCACACTTCAACAGCGTTCTCCCTATTTTCATCCTTGTTTTTCCAATTTCATAATTCGCTCCCATATATAAGGGTCGGCATTAGAACTGCATTGAGAATGGCTAATTTCGCCTCCTGCGACAAAAAATTGTTTGCCAATGTTTATTTAAGTGCACCATTCACCATGTCCCCGGCACTCACCATCCTTTCAATATCATCCTCAGTATATCCATTCCTAGTAACCATACTTTCCAGATACACAAATCCCTCTACATGTTCCAGGATAACCCCGTTTACAATGATCTCTCCTTATGCCATACTTATTTTCTTTAAAAAATCATCACATTCATAGGTAAATTGCTTCCCTCGCAAACCTACATCGTAGACCTTTGTTACCGAGAATTGCAGGGCCTCTTTCTTGCTATGTATTTTGTAATGAAAATTTATTTCGCTTTTGTATCTAAGTTCAATTTAATACATAAATTAAACATGTAATTATTAAGAATTTATTTCTTTTTCTTCTCGTTTGTTTTTTTTAAATCCTAATTTTGTTGTCTTTTATTTATTATTTCCAACTAAATTATGAAAATGACACAAAAACTTATAAAATAAAACGGTTAATTAAACAATTTATCTGTAATTATTATGTTGAATATCACTTTACTGATCTTCGATCAAGGCGCAAAATACACAAGAGTTTATTTAATTTAGTGATATAGTAAAAGTAATGATTTAGTTTAAAAATCACGAAGCTGATTTTAAGTATGCATTAAAATAACAACAATAATGGTTTATTAACAAACACGACAATTTGTTTATCGGCTACATTTTTTTCTCTGGATTATGACTATACTGGTAAAACCCTCTAAATTCTAAATGCATTTTTGACTATACTGAGAAAAATCACTTCAAATGTTCGACTTCACAAAGTTTACTTAGCTTATTTTGGACATTATACATACTCATGAATAGAGCATAGATACCGGTTTTCAATAATATTTCAAAACCGGAATATCGTACGAAAAACGTGATATTGAAAACGCCGATATTACCGGGATTTCGATATTATATGAGATTTTTTTTATGTAGTTTTAAAGTTTCAAACTTCAAACGTGATTCTTTGTCACGCCATAAGCCATTCCGCTCATTTAAGTAATCGGAAATCAAAATGCTGATTTCGTTCAATCATACTCCCTCACCATCGTCAGTAGCGACAGTAGCGACAGTAGCGACAGTAGCTTCCAAGTCGTTTCAGTTAGTTAACATTACTACTACAAGCCATGCCCGCCATCACTACCCTGAATATTGTCTTCATTTGGATTGTATTTAATGCTTCAGACTCGCTTGAAAGTTTCTAATTTTTATATTATTTGTTTACTTATTTTATGTTTTGTTAAATTTGTTTAAAAACATATCATGGTGTGTTTTTAGGAATACATGTGTCTGTTAGGTTAAATATGTTACTGTCGTGTTTAATATACATGTACCTACCTAAGCTTAAATTGAAGACGAGGAACTCAAAAATAAACAGTAGATTTAAATCATTATTGATGATTTACTTTGAGACACATTTATTTTCAGAATCTTTTACAACGATTTTAACCTGAAAACTGAATACGGCGAAGCAACAAAGATTATTCTTTTTAAGTATTTATGAAATATTTAGCAAAAATACTGAGGAAATATCGAAATACCGGATTTTCGATATTTGAAATTGTAATATCGAAAAAATACCATTATTCAAAAAATGGTCCGATAGTATATGCTCTACTCATGAAACCATCTTAGTTCGTGTTAATTGTTTCAACGGAATAAGATATCAAATAAAATTATCTAGTAAATGAAATTAATGGTTTTTTACCAGAAAACATAAAAACAAACAATAGTATGTGGTTTATACATGATAACTTTGCAACTAAACCTCGGAGGATTTTATCAGTTGATAAAGCTCGAAAAATGGCATATAACTGCATGTATAAATTGTTTTCTCAAATATTGCCATTTAGAGGGTGTAGTCTGTTTAATTAGGTACCATCTTTTTTGAGGTATTTCTAGGTCTCAAAACATAAGTACGCGACCTAGAACAGGTGGTAATATCTTAATTCCTAAATTAAAAACAACTACTGCACAACATCATTATACTTACAGAGGAATATTTTTCTTTAATGAAATGAACAAAGATAATAAAAATTACAGTCAGGAATACAATATATTTAAGAAAGAAGTAAAAAAATACATCTTTAATTCTTTTTTATGTAACACTGTTTGAAAACATCGTTAATATCTTTTTTTGTAATTTATATATGTTATTTAAAAAATATTATCGATTAAAATAAAATAATCTATTGTAAGACGTCACTCCCCATTATGTACACAAGAATTGTTTATTTCTTTTACGTAATGGGAAACGTTAATGTAAATATATATATTTGATTATTGTAAAGAATTGTATTTAGTTGTAATATTGTATTTTAATTTGTTATTAATAAAAAATAAATAAAAAAAAACTGTTTTGAGGCAGATATATTTATGTGCGGTAAAAAAATATGAACAAAACGTGACACCTGCTATTGAATTTATTATACAATTTTAATTATCCTTTTTATTATTTATGAATGTGTTTTAGCAATTCTCCTGACTTTTCTCTTTTATTTTTTAGGGTACGACCATGGGAGGAAATAAAAAGACACCGTGGTTTAGTTTAGCAGTTATCAGTTGGGTGGCTTTGGTTGCATCAGCCCAAGATTATCCAGTCTCTTCAAGAAGAGACCATCTCTCGCCGAAGATTGGAGCCGGTAAGTTTTTAGAAACTCTTATGATTTTAGATCAGTCTTATGCCTGTACCGTCGGAAAATGAAATATTGCAGTGTAAAACCACATTTCAAACCAATATTTGTCAAACCTGACACTTGCCTTGGTATTATTGTATAAGTATATTTTTTATCGTTAGCGAAGACCCCCGGGTCTCACTTACTTGTGGTTGTTTTTTTCATTAAGACTTTTAGATTATTATTTTTTTTTTGCAAAATCTTTTTTGAAAAACCGTTTTCAAGGTATGGTTGAATTATTTGCAATATTATTTTGATCAGAAGGTTGCGTGTTCATATCACGTCGGGGTCACCATTAGTATGGATGGGTGCGCGTGAATTGATTTGAGGTTAAACGAGAAAGATAAATACAAATGAAGTTATTTATTGAGTTGATAAACACGAGTTACATCCTTACCATTCTGTACAGAAGGAATTTACAATAGCGAACACTGTCGAGGAGCTGGTGGACGGGCGACATTTTTATATAAAAAGATGTTCATAAGAATCTTTAATTCTTGTTCTTATATTTTTGTAATTTTTAACCTTTTAATGCCCGATGTAGCATATTGTCCACATACCTAAAATATGAAATTAAAACTGAAAAAATTAAACTTTTTTTTTCTCATTATTTTCCCCAGTATTTACATAAAAAACATACATACAAATATATTTTTAGTTAGAATTAGAAAAATTGGGTATTAAAGGGTCAAAACGATCAATGACTCCCTATTAAAATTTTGTTCATTGAAACTATTTATTGAGATAATGATTATTATAGTATCTTTATTCAATTCCGCAGTACCACATTTTCGGTTCATTGCGTTTTTTATATTTAAAAAAAATATTGCATATTAAAAATATATATTTTCTAGCTGCTTGTCCTTTATATCGTCTTGATGAGACAAATTGATACGGATACAGCTGTTTTCAATTTCATAAAGCTTAAATTGTTTTTACATCAATAAGCCAAGAACAATTCAGGAGCTAAATGATGAGATAATTCGGCACATTAACGTCATTGAACCTCAATTATGCCTCAGCGCCATTGAAAATATGAACCTTCGGATAGAGGTATGCTACCGAAGCCGTGGCGAGCATTTGCCGATATTTTATTTCACACATAATTGTCATAAATCTTTCTATCATAATAAACAAATTAAGATAATTCTCTGAAAACTTTTTGTATTATTTACAATTTACATTTATTTATTTGGATAACCAACAGCTATAATTATCTTATATATATATATAACAAAACAAATAACAAATAAGCCAATTACAGGTTTTCACAAGTAGCATCACAGTAAGTTAAAAAAGATTCTCGAACATAAAATGAATAGTAATTAAATGTAAATTCAAAAGAAAAGAAAAAATACTACGAATTATTTCGAAAGCAAACGCCGTACGTCATTAATATTATTTGCAAATAAATCTATGTTAAATGATTTATTTATTATATTAAAATTATTAAAAGTTCGCCATAAATATGAATTTTGCCTATAATTAGATGAATGCAAGAGGTATGTGAAGAAGAGGGTTATTTCTTAAAACTTTGGAAGGAACATTGATAGAAAGTTTACATAGTAGTTTAGGACAGTCAATTGAACCAGAGGCAATTTTAAGTAAATAAATTATATCCGCTATTTCCCGATGTTTACATCGTGCGTTATGGTTGGACCACGCTTTATATATCAAAAGATATATACATATTATGTTAAAATAAAAATATGACCTAATTAATAAAAAAAACACCTGTTTTTTAATTGGGAAAATATACATACATATGTTAAGATAAAAATATAACCTAATTAATTTTTAAAAACACCTGTTTTTTAATTGGGAGATAAGGCTTGCACATTAATGAAAAAAGTACATTATGTTATACATATTAAAGGATGAGGAATGTGGGACCAGATAACGAATTTGGAAGGAGAGAGAAAGAGAAACCAAGGAAAGAAAAAGGGACAAATATATATATTTAAGAAAAAAAAAAAGAAAAAAAGCAGTAAAAACTCTGGGAGTTCAGGATTCTGGGGATATATAATAATGTTTCAGGCGTTTCTTGAAAATGGCTAGAGAAGGTGCATTTTTTATATGAAGAGGTAGGCTCTTTCATAGTTTAGCGGCTAATACAATAACTGAAAAATCACTGAACTTCCTCATTGTAGGTATATCGTTAAAACAAAAAATCGTAATTTTCCGGCTCTAGATTTTAAACAATGGCGCCTGGAAAATTTGTCGTTAGGTGCAAATTCAGTTGGTCCGTGTTGGTAGTTTAATTACAGTACACAGAGTAATTATGTATATTTCTAATACTAGTTTTATAATACATCGCTTGTAACCAAGTGGCCCACCGCAATGAGTGATACAGCTATGTCGTGTATTTGTTCACTTTGTGTAACAAAAAAATAAACAACACGTTTCCTGAATGCCGGAGAATGACTTCATTGAATATATAAAAAAATACAAAATAGTCTAGTATCGTAATCTCAGCTTACAGATCTGTAAATACCATGGCAAATATTGCACATCTTTATCATTACCTACTTAACATTCTTAGGCGGAATAAATTGTCGGCAGCAATTTGAAACGCTGGTGTCAGGGATACGAATACCTATACCTAGTGTAAAGTGTTCAAACACAAGAGACATAATAATTTAATAAATTTTCATTATTCCCTTTCCGCACCTAATAATGCATAAGGCACTGCATTGATACACCAATCGCAGCGTAACTTGATCATTTTTTGTTACATGAAGGTAAGATGACCAGTTTACGCTTTAGGTGCCAGTCCAGGGACTATGAAATATTCTGGCGTAAAAATACATTTTTAAATAAATATTTCATATCAACCATGTCGGGAATCAAACTCGAGACCCCTTGCATGGTAGATAAACGTGATGACAACTACACCACGAGGCCGATAAAAATGTACAAATTATTTATTAATACTTACATAAATAATACAAAGAGTATTCAGCTTAAAAACTCTTATAAATCGGCATTGTAGATTTTAAAATAGTGTTGAACATAAAGGCCTTTGTAAATCGGCATTACAGATAATAAATAAAGAGTGTTGATAGTGAAAAACATTATAAATCTGCATTACATATAAGAAATAGTTTTGATCATAAAAACCCTTATGAATCGGCATTACGGATAAAAAATAAAGAGTGTTGATAGTAAAAACATTCTAAATCGGCATTACGGATATGAAATAAAGAGTGTTGAGCACAAAAAACCCCTCAAAATCGGCATTGCGGATAAGAAACAAAAAGTGTTGAGCACAAAAAACTCTTTTAAATCGGCATTACGGATAAGAAATGAAGAGTGTTGAGCATAAAACACTCTTTTCAATCGGTATTACGGATAAGAAATAAAGTGCTGAACACAAACTTAGGTCGAACCCAAATAAAAAAGTGAAAGAATAAGTAATGTATTACAATTAAAATAATGTATTACAACAGAAATGGAGAAAATTTTATTAAAAATAATATAACTGACTAAGCATTTACAGGGCGTACGACCTATCATTGGTTGGTTTAAGTGGCCACTTGACACACTGTGTAACATTCACTTCCGAAATTCCAAATTCCTTTCATCTGTTATTTTCTGTAAAGTTAAAGAGCTGAAACCTTTATTGATGGGGGTGAGATTCATCTGACTGAATTATTGCTTATTTATAAATTAGTTAAATAAGATGCGTTATAATTTATTGTTAAGTAGTAAAATAATTTTAAAACAAAAACGAAAATTCATTTTATCATTTTTAATTTTGTTTATTATATTGGGTTTTACTAAAATACCTGCCTAACTTGTATTTTTTATCGAGTTCATTTATTTTTTTAAATCTGTAATTGGTATTATGTTTTTTTCATTTTTTTCTTGTCATATATTTTTTTGTTCAAGATTGTATGATTTTTAAAATGGATAAAATCATTGTAAATAACTTAATAATATCAGAACAAATATTTTTATGAAGGTATTTAAAACCAGTAACACTATAAAAATATTTATTTTGTTATCATAAATATTAAACTATTTGAATAAAATTATATCGGGCAATAAAACACATAAATGTGAAACTAAATAATAAACCATTATGGTCATACTACATATCGAATTAATAATAAAGACATAAAATTTTTCAGCTCACTTATTTTATTATTTTATTTATTAGGAATTATATTATGAACCAATGAAGAAGTTCAGTGGTTTTTATCTTTTTGTTAATAGACTATTAAACTAAGATATTTTTTTTTTCTCAATTTGTATATATTTTTTAAAGTTTTGTATTTCTGAAATAACTCCGCGTGTGATGTCAGAGGTTCTTTTCCGGTTATTCTCGATCAGATCTTCCCATTGGTCCATCCACGGCAAGCAAACCAGAAGTCTTCCATAACTCTCATATCATCGGTTGATTCATATGAACCAATGACGTCATTCAAAGTAGTTTGTTTTTATTATTTTTTTCGTACATTTTCAAGAAACTTGCAGTACAATTTAATTCTCCAATTTTTACCGTCCGCAATAAAACATTTATTGTATCCAATTTTTCAAAATTTTTCTCTAAAGTTTCTCATTAATGATTTGTTTATAATGCAAGGTTTGAAGGATACATATCACCGATATAATTCGAGTATATTACGATATCACATATCATGATATTTATTGCTGATATTTACAAATTATTTTTTGTTTTATTTTTTAAGAGACATTCCCGCGTTTCTCTGTGTGTTGTAGACCGGAATGGGGATTAACCCGAAACAGGGCAATAATATGCAGCAACAGCAGCTCTAGAGATATACTTTTCAACCTTTGGTTTGGTTCAGTCCAAACATAGAGAAAGTCTGGGTAATGGTAACTGGAATTCCTCTTTAAATATTTCAACCAACACCCTGAAGCCGGACATACCTACCTACTGATTTGGGGAGGCATTGGTCAGATATGTGCATGAAGATTCCACGGGGCTTGATGATATTCCAATAGTTAACTTGATAAGAGATTAATTTCTCTATTATCCTTTGTAATTTTCCTTGTTTAATAGATATTACATATTCATTAACTATCTAAACAAGCTGTAATTGTGACGTCTATTTCCCCTTAGTTCATGTAAACTAAATATCACTTTTTGATATGCATATAGGTATCGGATGTTTTGATATTTATTTTATGATGTTTTCGAACTCTGTTATAATGTATTTTTTACTGGGAAATCCCGTGCCTAAGAATAAATTTACGAATTTACATCATGTAGTGTCATACCTCATGCTTCGTCATGCTGACTGCTGACCAATGCTGTTAAAACAGACAGTTTTTATCTTTAACTAAGGTTTCATAGAAAAAAAATAGAAGACATGTTTTGATTGTGGGTTTTCCAACTACAACAAGGTAACTTCAAAAATGTTTTGAGTGTGTCCAAATGTTTGCAGACAGGCTGGATTCCCTCCTCTGATGAATCTCACCCACACGACAAAGGTTACTCTTTTACTTCACAAAAATCAACATACATTGAAGCCTGTACCCACTTACCCGAATCTGTTTTAAAGGTCTTGCGGCGTCTTTTCAGATCCGCACATTGCAAAAACATTTTTTTTTTAGCTGTGATGAACGGTAAATTTATTTATTTTTTCAAAAAAAGTCTTTGTTTTCAAAAGATTCGCGTATTTATATTTTTTGAATTTACTTTTACTGCTTTCAATGCCCCGATCACAAAAATCAACAGACAGAAGAGTCGAAGTAATATGGATGTTTAAACATAGGCAGAATTATGAATGTTACACAGTGTGTAAATTGCCCACTTAAACCAGCCAATGATAGGTCATAAGCCCTGTAAATGCCTAGACTTTCATATTCACTGCTAAAAAATGTTTTCACTCAATTTAGATCTAGGTAACTTCAAAATCAGAATTTTTGAGGTACCACTAAAAAAACATTTTTGTATCCTTCTTCGTGAAGACTTTACGTATACAAGTTGTGCATTTAAATCATCATGCTATTATTTAAATGTATCATGGCTTGTCTATTTGAAGCATTCACAAAGAAATATTGAAAATTTATTTTCTTTTATTTATTTATTTTTATAACTCCAAAAGCAGGATTTTGGAGTTACTAGTTGTAGTAATTACCCCAGGATATGATCTCGAGGAGAATATAAAATGAACCTATGGATAAATGCCAGGATGGATCTGTTAAACTAATTTGAACAAAACTAAGTTAAACTAAACAAGAAATAACAATAAAAAAACTGAAATGATGCACTATATTTTAATGTCGACTGTATTCAGGACAACAAACACTTAGAACAGGATTTTTTGTAACGGTCGTTTTATTATTTTTAATTAGTTTTTAACCAACAATATTTTGAGTATGTCAGTATAGATGTATTCAATAATTGAGATCATCTAGAAATATTTGAAAACTCCCATATAGGAAGTCATATTGTTTCATTGGATCACAATATGTATAGACAATATTCCTAACTACATCGCACTTGTTTAAAAATAAACAAATAGTTCAACGACAATAGTTGTTAAGATTATTTAATACACGAACAGTTGATCATGTGGTAAACCAGTAGAGATGAGTGAAATTTGTGAAAGTCCATTACAAGTGTTAATGGAAACTGGAAACAACTTTATTGAAGATATAGGTAACTTTTATCAAGTGTGAATACTTACTATATTTTAATGAAACTGCAAATTTACCAACAAAGGTAAAATAAATAAATTAAAATACTTTCATTTCACAAATCGAGAATAACGTTGAACTTATAAATTGTATTTAGAATAGGTTTCAACAGTTATATTATATAACTATGGATGTATAAAAAACAAGTTTTCGTTCACAATTTTCGGGTTTAAAAACGAGCACATGCAAAATGGCACACAGATTTTCCACAGGAAATCACATTTTGCAGTACCTATATTGATTTTTCCATGATATTAAATTTGATGTACACAGCCAGGTTTTTTAAAATCGAATAAAGTAAGTTATAGGTTTAAAAGAGTTAATGAATTTGAATTATTTTTAGGACCCGTTGTTCCTTTCAATGGAGACTTTAAGGATCAGGGCACCGGACTTGAATTTACTTATCATGACCACGAAGAGATGACGAGATTCCTTAGAGCAACAAGTGCCAGATATCCCAACCTTACTGCTTTATATTCTATCGGAAAATCTGTGCAAGGTAACAACACTACATAATACTTTAATTACATTTAGTAACCATATAAATTAATAAATGCACTTTTAGAATAAAATACTTAATTTTTATCAAAATGTTTTAAATTTAATATAGACTGTGATTCATATAGAATTATGTGTTTTTTTAGTTTTGATACGATTTTTTGTTTAGACTGTCATACTAGTCAACTATCAAATGTTATCAACCATCTAATATCTAAATTTAGTAAATGGGGTCTAGAATTTCAACCGTCCATGCGCTCAGTAGCTGCAAGACTTGTTGTAATCTAAATTCTAATTTTATAAATCTGCTTTTTATTTCGTTTTTAAAATATCACTTAAACTCAAAACTTCATTGTCAAATAAAAAATTTAAAAATAAAAATGTAAATAGGGGCTAGATTTCTTATTGTCCATGCGCTCTGTATCTGCAAGACATTCTGTTATCTAGCTCATATATATCATAATTGTAATATATCATAATTGGAGACGAGGAACTAGAATCCCAATTGTCCATGCGCTCTGTAGCTGCAAGACGTGCTGGGATATTTATTTATTGTACAGCGCCCTTGAGGTGATTTTCACAAAAATGTCGCTATATAAATTATCCAAACATTATTATTACATTAGTCAATAAAAATATTTTTACAATTAAATGAAGAATATTTGTTATTAGAATTCAATATCATTAATGTATATATCAGTAAATAAATTATCCGTTAGGGCTCTACTTAGATAAAACTTATTATAACTTGTTGGCATGCGTCGCAGTCCGAGTATAAACACAAATTGGTACATGATTACAACACCAGGTTTACTAGTATGGAAGGGTGGATGTTCCTAGATATTCTGATAAAAACGGCAAAAGGACACTGCAATACAGTATACCTAAAATATGTAACATGTTACCAAACAATATTAAGAATAGTGAAATTAATGCAGTTGAGACATATGCTCAAATTATAGCTATTGGAAAAAAGTTTTAATTTTTTTAAATAAAATATGTGAGTATGGTATAATATGCAATGATTTTCAAATATAATTAAAATTAATGTAGGTTAAGTTTAAAACATTGAAAAAAAATACCTGCTGCTTACAATTCAGCAGGACTTTAATTTTAAGATTATTGTATATGTTTTTGAAAATAAGTAAAAAAATAAAAAATAGGTTTTCCTACTACTATGCATAATCTTTGCTAATTCCTGCAAAAGTTTAAAAAAATGGTTCTCGCATATTTGCTCACAAGCATAACATGCCTTCTGTCATCCTATGTACACAATCAGCATCTAAATTAAAGTGAAAATCATGCTTTCAATTATCGGAGTTTAATTCAAATGATCTAAACATATAATATGCTACAGGTGTTTCAAATAGTTGCTGATTCTACATATCTCAACTTTGTAGGTCGTGAACTGTGGGTAATGGTTGTGTCAGCTTCACCATATGAGCATATGATAGGAAAACCTGATGTGAAATATGTAGGAAACATTCACGGAAATGAGGCTGTTGGAAAAGAACTATTACTTCATATGATTCAGGTTAGTGTATTTTATAAACATGTATAAGTACTGATAAATTATACGCAAACCTCCACCTGATTTTACACTTTATTATTGTCATTAATAATTTTATTGACGTCTGCCTGTTTGTGACTTGTAAATACTGTTTCTATATCACGATGTGTCAATAAAGATAAAAAATTTAATTACTTTTAGAACTGACCATCTTTAGCTGATTCCAAACAAAAGTATACAAATTAAAATTTATTTTTTATGTTTGGTCAAAGATACAAAGATTATTTTTAGAAAAATTATTTGACATGCTTCCTCAGATAATAAAGTTGACAAAAATAAATAAGTTTTCAATAAAGAAATCAAAATTTGGCTGAAGCATATCAACAAAGAAGAAATATTAAAAAAATATATTTGAGTGAAAAATAAACAGTCCTCATCAGAACAGGTTGTCCTAGTGAGAAGGACTTATGTAATGTTTCAAAATAGTTTAATAAAAATAATAAATAATATTTCCTATCTAAGTTACAAATATTCTGTGTTGTTTGCCTAAATAAGTGGGAACAAAATGTATTTTGAAGTAGGCATTATGTTTATTGTAATATTACATGTGTATAGTCTCTGGTTATGTGTCAATATTGGAATACTACCCTAACTACAGAGTTGTATTGGTTATACTGACTTATTTGCAATATTCTACCACAGCCCATTTTTAAGGAATCTCTATTCATTAGGAATTTACATATTTACTGTTTTTGTAATTTCAGTATTTGGTGACATCTTACGAAACAGATAGCTACATAAAGTGGCTTTTGGATAATACCCGCATTCATATTCTACCATCCTTGAATCCAGATGGATATGCGGTCAGTAAAGAAGGACAGTGTGATGGTGGACTTGGAAGGTATCCTTTTTATTATAACAGAATATTTTTAATTATTTAATTTAATTTCAAGGATTTCTTCTCATTTCTGTTTCCCGATTGCCCTCTTTTTAATATACCTACCGTTATCTCTTTAATATACAAAATCATATATATAATATAATATACATAATCACAAACCATACTCACATAATCATGTGTTGATAATGTACAGATTATAAACACTGTCTTTGTGGGGACAGGGGATAGGGGTATTTTCTTTTTCCGACATGAATATTATGAACTTATCTCTTTAAAGAAAATTTATGTATAATTAAAACTGGAAATTCTTGTAAAATGGAATAGCCAAAGTAAAAATAATTAAGAAAATATTTTATTGGCTAAATTATGAAATTTTGTTATACAGTGCCAATTTATGTATAATTATCAGCATACTCATACTACCACAGACCTAAACTTTAGTCATTTATCTTCAAAACTTGGATGTAATTTCTCATGTATTAAATCAGCAAGGAAATGAAATAATTATTTTTTATTTTTTTACTGCAGGTTTTAATTTAATTGAAGTATTCATAGTATTTCAAATCTCTGCTTAGGATACTATTTTTTTTATGATTTAGTTACTCAAATCAAATATTATGCAATGCTTTTTTTTTCTTTTTAGATATAATGCAAGAGGATTTGATTTAAATCGCAACTTCCCTGACTACTTTAAGCAGAATAACAAGAAAGCTCAACCAGAAACAGAAGCAGTCAAAGAATGGATTAGCAAGATACAGTTTGTGTTGTCTGGATCCTTACACGGAGGAGCATTGGTTGCCAGTTATCCATTCGATAACACTCCCAACTCTAGTAGGTTATTTTATAAAGCATATTATACTTGTATATTAATAAATACTGTCATCATGGATCATAAATCTGTAGGTAGAGGATCTCCTGTGAGAACCATTGATACATATTTGTATAGTAGATGCAGCACTAAGCACCTATTTTGTGTTCCATTTGACTTACGTTCCGGAACTTAATTTGTAGTCGGTAAGTGTGAAGCAGCGTAAAAAGGTGCGACATACAGCTTTGAATTCACAGTAAACTGGCATAGTTAGTTAGTCCTTTTTACTCTATTGAGCGTTTTGCACGGCAATGTTGATACGACAACGCTCATTTTTTAGAACATAGTTTCAAACTATCGTTCTATGAAGCATCATCTCTATTTAATCATACATCAGTGGTGAGAACACAAAAATTTAATGGGATTTTTCTCAAGTCTGTAATTGGGCTTCTTGTTCCAAAAAAAAGAGCAATAAAAAATAAATTAGTGTTGTAACAAGTTGGATAGAATTCATTAGTTAGACATTTATATTATGCAGCCATTTTATTTAAAAAAATTGAATTGGTACTTTTTAATTTAGGTGGTGTTGCTAGATATAATCTTTATTTAATTTATTATTTCTATTATTTCATTAATTTGTGTAATTTATTGATATTTGGTACCAACAGTAAATGAACTTTATTTAATTACATGCTACTTAAATACAAAGGAATTTGTCGATCTTCTGCATTATGCTCGGGTAAGATAAGTTTATTTATCAATTTTTCTAAATCAATATGCTAGGCTATCAGTTCTTACATAAATGCAATATAAGATATGAATGAGTAAACTTGCCATTCATATGTATCGTCATTTTTGGATGATCTCGTGTAGGTTGGACAGGCTTAAATGAATTAAACTCAACATGGTTCCTTACACTATGCACAGCAAAAATGGCACTGAATGTACCTGAATGTACTGCCGACTGCGACATGGTACAATGACATATTTTTTTCTACACAATACATGGTCTACCCTAAAGATGGCTCCTAAAATGGTAACAAAAATGCCGGAACTAATCCAACCTACGCGGGATCATAAAAAAAAGACTACATATTGATAACAGTGCCGTGAAAATCTATGCATCTAACTATGTAAATATCTGCTATATAGCTTATATATCAGTAGAGAGAAAATATTTTCTTTTGCCTCAATGATGCATATTAAAAAAATATTTGCAAGTAGGAAACATTTTGTGGATTGATGCATCCAATTGATAATTAAGCAGTCAATTATTGTTTAAATATTGTTTATTATGTTCATTGAATAGTAAGTTTATTTATTTGTTAAAATTTACATGTCCCCTGGGAGCAGTCTTCCAAAGTTATTCTTCATCACCTTCACTGACACCAGATGATGATGTGTTCAAACACCTCTCCCTCATTTACTCTAACAACCACGCCAAGATGTCCCGGGGTATATCTTGCAAGTCTGGATCCCAAAACTTTGAAAATGGCATCACAAATGGAGCGGCGTGGTATCCTTTGACAGGTAAAAATAACATCTTTAATACTAAAACATAAAAAAAAACTTTATTAACTCGTACCAACCAAAGTTGGGTCCCATTGGACCCTAAAATATTGATTATGTGAAAAGTTATTTTGGTGCGCTCGGATACTTGAAATTATAATTTTATTTAACGAAATCGTCATCAAAGACAAAACTTTAATATATGTCTTCTCAGTAAATCACAGCACATTTTGATTTATTTAATTGAACTGAAAAACCTACAAAAAGTCCTGAAAGGCAACTTTTAAAACTTGGTCTAATCTGACCCACTATCGCCACACGCCTAATTTTTTTTACCAAAACGACTTTTAGAATTAAAAGAATGATTCATTTGGAAAAACTTTGTCGACTTTGTTAATTTATTAAAATAAGTGGCATGATAAATAAAAATGCTTTTCCAATATATTATATAAAATTTTTCTTCATTATCCCGGCAAGATTCTGAATTGAAAGTCAGAATTCCTAGTCCGCAACACTAGCAACGGAAACACAACCTGGTTCAATTGCAATGTCTTTAAGAAGTTATATGATAGGAAAATGAATAAGACTCTACAACTCTGGCTCTCGTTTGATGAATAGTTAATATATTTCTCACGACATTTTACTTAGTAGGTACTTGCATGGTAATCACTGTAAAATTATGTTGATTTAAGGTGGAATGCAGGATTATAACTACGTCTGGTATGGGTGTATGGAAGTCACCCTAGAATTATCTTGTTGCAAGTTCCCTCCAGCTCACGAACTACCAAAGTATTGGCAAGACAATAAAGCTGTAAGTATGATAGAAAAATATGTCTTAATATCTGTACACATTACAACTGCGAAACAATGTTGCATATTTATGAAAATTATTAAAACATTCTTGTCAGATTTTTGCAGCCGTTGGAAGATTATCCGGATTTGAGATTAGTCAATACAGTTATTTAGAATTATGTGGGTCATGATTATATTCAATGGCACACGATGTGGATTACATACATGAGATTTATTTTTCACTGAGTTGACAAAGTAAGAATAGTTTATAATAAAGAGCTTTAGAGATTAGACAGAGCGTGTTTGCTGAGAGCTGTCATGCGTGGAAAAGAAGACAATCTTTCTGGTGTTCTTCGTTTTATAATGTTTGACAACCCCCTCTTTATTGGCAGGTCCTGCATTCCATGCGATGTTCAGTTAAAAATACTAAATTGACACGTGTTGAAATTAAAGTTATAAATTGGATTGACAATACAAATGGGTTCAGTTCTTAGCAGAATTTTTAATACAATAAAAAAGCTGCGGATGTATTTACATAAATCTATAAAAAACTATGTATTTATTTAACTTAAAGTAAAATTATTTTTTTTCAGTCACTCATTAAGTTCCTATCTGAAGCTCACCGAGGAGTGCAAGGATTTGTGATGGACGAGAATGGTAATCCAGTGGAGAAAGCGTACTTGAACATCAAGGGAAGGGATGTAAGATTCCAAACTACCAAATATGGAGAGTTCTGGAGGGTACTCTTACCTGGAGTGTACAAATTAGAGGTAATTAAACAAACCTCACAATAATCAATAATTTAATACCAAAAACACATTCGACTTTTGCTCAAAGAAATTTCCCTTTTGAGAATTTCGCAAGAGTGTTCAATGTCCTGGATGAAAATATTAAGTTATCCAAAATGAAAGCCATTTTCAGGAGAAGTGTATAAGTTTGAATCTTGTTTAAAAGTGAAGAGACCATTGCAGGAGACTGCTGCGAGACATTGTACTACATATATTTATATACTGTTAAGCGTCTTGTCCAGATGTTTATTAAAATATATGTTTATGTAATCATTTTTAATTTTAATTTTAGCTATTGTTTAATAATGTGCATACTTTCACTTTCCATTATGTTGTGTCCCAACGCAACACAGAGCTCTTGGCCTCATAGAGTTATTGTGTTAGTTATATTTGTATGAATATATAAAATAAAATAAATCAAAATAATAAATGCTCAAGTTTTTTAAATATAAACTTTAAAAAAGCTAGAAGCTAATGTTAAACATACTAAAATGATAATGTAGAGAACATTGTCGAAAAATACATGTATATATTTGTATTATTGTGCAATTGTACCACAAAAGGAGGTGGTGAATTGAAGTATTACACATCAAAACTAGAGACCCCTTTTGATTGTTGTGATCTTAACGGGAATCTAACATAAAACCCATGCGAAACAAGCATTCATTACTCCACAAGGGCCGCCATTTTATTTACTGTCCGAATCCTTTCATTGAATTTTGAGTATGTAAATAATTGTAATCAATATAAATAACCCCATCATGCATTAAGTGGCAACTGGCAACTGGCAGATGTTTATTTTATTTATTTATTAATTTTTCAAATTATTTAAGGACTTAGGTACTCGATTAGTCAAACATTATATTATATTTTACATATTATGTAGGTAGATGTAGAAAAAACAGTGAATTTATCTTAAAAAGCCATTAATATTTTTTTCAGTTTAATTAGTTATTATACTAATATATTTTATGTAAATAAGTGGAAACATGCGAGGATCACTCAGGTTGGCGGCAATCATTGCTTCCACCGTGCAATTTTGCTTTGTTCAGAGTTAAAATTCGTATTTAAATTTATTGTTTATTTTAGATTAATGCCAATGGGTTTGCACCGAAAGAAGTGGACTTCATGGTTGTAGATAATCATCCAACATTACTCAATGTCACCTTGCATTCTGCTAAGGTAGGTTTTATAACATTACTTTGTACAAAATTTATAAATATGTGATGGGATTTAAAATGATAAATTCGAATTTATAATTTATCCATTTCTTGATTTAGCTGCACCATTTATTGAAATATAAACTGATGTAATTACTAATATTGATTGCTGTGTGTGTAAAAAGTTCTAAATTCCAAGGATATGTTTTTTTAATTATTTAAACAATATATCTATCGAAATTAAGAGTTAAAATCATATTATCCTATAATAATTAAGAATGATTAGCTGTCAAAAATTTTATGTCGTCATTGTGACTTGTGACATACATGTATACAGGTGTGCATTAAACCCTGTCACATCCGAAACCATGATGATCAGTATGAGCATGAAGACATATTGGCACATTAAAATATTTTTTTAGAATTAATAAGATTAAAAAAAATAAAATATCAAAAAAAGCAAATGGTTGTTTACTTCTGCAGGGGTGAAACGAGGAGGAGGAAGGGGGGGGAGTCTGATACTGCGCCGCACTCCCCTCACTTCTCCCCTGCAGAAGTAAGCAACTATTTGTTTTTTAAATATTTTATTTAAAAAAAAATCTTTGTTCTAAATACTTTTTAAAATATGCTAATATATCTTCTTGCCCATACTAATCATCGTAGTTTCGGATGTGACAGGGTTTAAAGAACACCCTGTATATTAATGCATTATTTACATCATCCATAAAAACACCTTTCTACATTGGAGGGATTTTGCAAGTGTAATTTTCAAATCTATTTTATTTAAGAATATTTTATTGATCTTTTAAAAATATTTTTTTATATCTATTATTGAGGTGGGTTTTTATCAATTTCAAAGAATATAAACATTCCTATGTAAACATCCTTTATTTTACATTTTCATTCACCATATACGGATTCCATTTAACCACTTTGCTATAGTTCTTTTTAAATACCTTTTAGCATCATTATTGAAGCAAAATTTCAATGAAAATTAGTGGCCATTGAAATCCTGTTAAAGTGTATAAAAAGAAGAGCCAATGGGATCCGTAGGTGGGGCACGTGGTGAAAGGTTATAAAACACATGCTAATTAAGTAAAGTATTCCCATAATTTTTCACTTGTACATATATAATTAGAATGTTGCATATTGTTCCCTGCAGGGGTACTTCATGAAACATAACTCCCGCACGCGGAAGCCGTACCAACCAAATAGGAAAACTGTTTACTCAGCAGCCGGAAGTGGGGAAATCCTATTCCCTAGTAACTAACCACCCTTCCTACATTCCTCACCCACTCATGTTCTATTGCTTTCCCTTGCCACCATTATTTTATACCTTACATATTTAAGAGATTAATTTAATTTTTAAGTTACTAAAACAACATACAAAACTATTCATGGCCGCTTCTCAATTGAAGCATTTTTTTTTTACATAGCCTTGCAGCTTCTCTGTCGACTGACGATTCTTACAAATTCTCCCAAAGCAGGTTCGCATCTCGTATTTCTGTTATGAACTGCTGACAAACTGTCAGCAGTGGACGCCGAAAATGTCTTAAAAAGTTTTTTTTAAATGGCATCCACGGTATGTGGCCCAGCAAATTAAATCATCTCTGCTTTAAAACATCAACTTTACTGTAAATATAAACAGTATTGTACAATAGTATAGAAAAACTTATTGTGTAAACAGTTATTATGTGTAAAATAGAATGGAAAATTCCTATATCTTTTGCGCGTAATGAAATTGTAATTATGGTTAAATAAGTCAGAATTTTTTCATCATATTTTTGTATGGAAAACCTTAATTATCTCAGAAATATATCAAATATTTATATATATATATAGACATTCAGTAATATCTTTGACAAAATATAAATATTTTTTAAAAATGTAACGATTTCATAAAATATATTTGACTATATTAATTTATTGAGAATTTCTGAGAAATTAAAATAATATAGACGTCATTGATGATAGCATGTTATAAATAACAATATTGTCATAGGAAAAAAACAAGGTGTGTAGAAAAAATAACCAACAATTGGTCACAGTTAACTACTTATGAATTTATTTAGAGCAAGTTTTTATGACTCATTTTGCTTACAAATTAAAGAAACAGAAGATTATAAAATCTTCGCCAGTGCAAATGCTCAAGTGTACTTTAAAATATGTAACAGATGAAGAAAGAGTTAAAGATACTATATTGTGCATGAAAAGGGTTTACATTTAATTATTTTGAAGAGGTTATTTCGAAAGTAATTATGATTTTATTTTGTTTGATATTATCATAAGCTAAGTCAAAAAAGGCCAGCAAACTTAAATTTATTTTATTTTAAAATACGTAGTCACATTAAGCAATTAATATTTTTATTATTACGCTGACATAAAACATATTTTGGCATGCTTAAATGATAATAGTTGTAGAGTACTTGATGGGGAGTTCATAAGCATGTTGGTTTGAAGAATGAATGAAAAAAAAGGAACAAAATTAGTGCTTATCATATTTGAAAGATTAGATATGTATATTAAAATGAATAATCTATTGATTGTGTGTTTACATATTCCAAAATATAATATCATTTATAAATTGAAGAAAAAAAAAAATGTAATTGGATAATTAAAAACATTTATTAACAGTTCTATAGGCATTTGCAAGAAAATTTTAATCATTACTTATATTTTATTATTCAAATATTATTTTACTCATTGTTGTAGTGGATTGCAAAAGAAAAACATTTGAATTTAGCAAAAATGACAGAATATTAGCGAGTGTCGAACAGATTTTTGGGTAAAATCATTTTTACATAAAATACAGCATGTTTAATATAACAAATGTATTATTTAACCACTCTCATCTTAAATGAATTAAACATCACATTGACAATATTTAATATTAATTTCACATTTAGATAAGTTATATTATAGAAGTATTTTTGATAAGGAAAATTTTATTTATTTTAACTTAGTTTTTACACAACTCTCCCGCCATCCATATCCTTTGTACAAATGATCAAACATATTGGTGGCAGGTCTTCTTATATCTATTTACATGTGAGTATAAACATTTTCATTTAAATATATTGTATAAATGTTTGCAAAGGTAGATAATAAAATCTTTTCCAATACTACATACTTGCCTCTGAAGAGTGTATAAGTAACCAAGAACTTTCACTGACAAATTTGAAAAAGTACCTAAATTTTAGTTGCAAAATAATCTTACGTGAATGAGAAGCGAATAACGGTACTATTTTTTTTCTTGTATGATGCAATTAGACACTCGTGTTGTGCTACATTTTCAAAAAAAATTAAAATATTTTTGCATTCTTATGATTAACCAAAATATTTGAGCCATTTTAATTTACTTTAAATTTTAGAGATATTTTCATCAAGTCCTAAAAACCGTGTTAGAAAATGGGCAAGTTGTTTATCTTTATTTATTATTTTCGTACATTTCTTTATCTAATGATACCTTCTATAAGCGCGAATTTAAAATAAAAAACTGATGTAAAAACTTAGTGCTCACTTTTCTAGATAGGGAGGCCTGGGCCCCTGGAGGCGAGACGTATTCTACGTCACAAACACTTGCCATCTTAATTTTTTCATGATTGATTTTTGACTGCAAGAAAATGTTGCCAACAATATAGGGTCTACTTTTATTTTGAAATAAGCAAAAATTTACAATGGCAACAGAGGTTCAAAATATTCATATTTTGAATTACCCGAAAATAAGACAACTCGCGGCCAGTGGGACAAACGGCATGTATGACGTTTTGGTGCCAAACTTGTACGCAATGTTTATTAAAAGCGCAGTCCGCAGTCATAAAGCGTGATGTTTAAAGGTGCCAACAGTTTTGTATGTGGTGGTCATCTTTAAACCAGAAAATTATAAATGAACACTTGTTTAGAATACATATTTATTTTATTTTATCATTAGAATCTTAAAAATCCACTCTAAATATAGATATTATACTTTTACTGTTTGTTTTCCTTGTTGTGAAAATACCCCATTGGAATTAATAAATTTACATTTTCAGCGCATCGATGGGGGACCATTTTATAGGCCAATCATTCCTCCTCAGTACGTACCGAGACCTCCACTGACCCCAGAATCCACTGGAATCCTTTCTACTTTTACTAATGGACTGAACAACTTTGTGAATAACATCTTTGGGTAGACACTGGGATCTCATCTCTTATTTTTACTATAATTAAAATACATTTTTTATTATTTTGACACTAGAAGAAGTACAAATAAAAGACACACAGTTTTAAAGGTAGACTTGGTCAAAATATTGTCTCCAACGTAGATTAAATTTAAGTGTAGGTTGAAATTGAAAATTAGTGTTTTTAGAAAAATAGAACTGTCACTCCATCAAATTATATTCATCACTGTTACTCGTTTAAAAATCTCAAAAGCGTATTCCAAAATCTTTGAAAAAAAAACAATTTATGCCTTATGCGTTTCTTTATTAATAAACATAAAAGTATTTTCCGAATCCAAAATAAAAACATTAAAAAAAAAAAAAGCATACTAAATTAGATAAATATATTGATTATTGTAAGAAGTAGTGATATGTTATAAATTTCCCTCCATAAATGTTAAGTAAAAATCCACAATATGTACCTAGCTTTACTAACATTAAGAAATTATTTTTCTCAAACAAATTATTAGTTATACATATTATTTATTATAAAAGTCAAATAATTATTTGATTTTGATCCATTTTGCTATTCATATTTGGCTGGCGATTACGTCAAAGCATATTATATGTACTGCTGGTCTAGGATCTAGGATCATGTTTAAATCTGTCAAAAAAAAATAGTCTTTATTCATGTATTATTAACGTCACATAAAAAATATATTAAAAAAACAAAATATAAAAATCTCTCTTGTGATGTGGTAGATTAGTAAGTGCATTAACTGTAGTAGAAGTAGTTATAATGTTAATGAACTCGAAATTATATTGTGATAAAGTATTCATTGTCTTCCCATCCGCAAAATGAATTCATATATTTATAATCCATTTATAATCCATGTTATTTTTTGAAAGAATTATTTAATATCAGAGCAATAAAAAAAAAAATATTCGACACAATAAATATTCCTACTATTATATAGTAAGTAATTTTAATTCTAAATATTCTAGTAATTGTGTAGATGTAACCGGGTTGGTAGGACCTCTTATGAACTTATTCAAATAAAAAATATTTATTTATAGGGTGTTATTTATTCCTACTTCAAGTTAATTCAGTTTCCACTAACCAATCATTGATTTCTTTAAATATTTTATTACATTATGGACACAGCTTTCATTCATATCTAAGCCCTATGCCTGCAAATATCATCTCATTGATTAAGGTATTTATTATTACATTTGTTTCATATAAAATAGGACTTTTACTTTGGTCAAATGCATATTTAAAAAAATCTATTTTGATATCTATGTAAAATTGTAAACTATTCATTGAAAATTCACCTGAAAACTTAACCCCTGTCACACAGAAGTCTTACAATAAAAATAATATATCTGAACAAAACTATAACGCTATTAGAGTATGGCAAAATATCAAATCACACACAAAAATGTTACACAAAAAAGAACAAAAAGTCTTATAACAGTTAGTTGTTTGCAGAGAATTTGAAGTTTGAGAATAAAGACAATAGGAGCCATACTTCTTTCTTTTTCCACATCCGCTCCTAAGTGGAGCATGTGGACATCAATCAGATGCCTCCGGGAGACTATCGTTAGCCAGCACTCAACGGTCAATCCTGCATCCCTTAGTTCCGCCGAATAAAGCTGAAATATCGTCATTGACGGCCTTCCAGGACGGCGGGAGCTCGTAGGTGTGAAGAAGAGTAACTTAGGTTAAGACTCCTGAGGCGTCCGCAAACTGTGTCCAAGCCAAGCCCGCCAACACACCCTCAAAACGATATTATAGGAGGCTTCCACGCCCATTTTTAGACTTCAATGTTAGATATGAAATCGTAATATGAAACCTTATAGCTCCTAATATTCTCTTTCAAAACTGATAAGTTTGTTGAGTTTTAGGATAGTAATACATAAAAATTCAACATCATTGTACACTTAAAATATACACCCTAATCCGAACACATGTACAATAAAATTTTATATATAATTAACAGTCTTCTCCTTAGTTTTTTATGGTCTTTTCACTTCTCAACTGGGGTGTTAGTGTCGAGTTTTCGTTTATTAAGCTATTTACACATGTGTTAGTACTATAATATACAAGTTAGTGTGATAGTGTTTAATATTTTGAAAACTTTACATGTTATATAACATATTTAACTTAACACTATTTATTACTAGATATTTATGTAGAATTTTAAATACATGTTTATTGGATATGAGTAGGGAATGAGATGTGAATATCAGAGAGGTTGGATAGGAAATCTGGATAGCAATCATGATAGCTCGACGATAGCTCAATATAACTCATCTATTTTTAGATTCCAGAATACCGGGAATAAATATGCATCATATTTTGATATATTTAGTTTATCTCTGCCTAACTTAAAAAATAAAGTGACCAACATATTTTTATCAAAAAGAGCAAATCAACTTCAGGAGATTGGGTTAGAATAGTTAAAATTTGATTGATTATTGTATTTTGTTATTGTATAATTACTTTAAAATATGTATGTATTTCAAGTAATTTATAATATCTATATTACGAGTATATTAATATATCATACTCGATTTATTAATATTTTTATTTTTAAGCACTCTTTCAACCACGTATATGTAAATGGCAGAAATGCCGTGTATAAATAAATACATTTATGGGGCATCTAAAAAAAACATGGTTAAAGTTTATCAAAGGGTTAAAAATTGGATAGGCGGGTTGTAAAAATGATAATTTATTTTTAAAAAAGGTAAATCTAAAATAATACAAGTTATGCAATATCTTCTGGCCTGACGAGGTCTCTGGCTATTTGGAATGCGGCGATGAGAGAGGCTAATTGGATGTTTTCATTACAACCTGTCGACAGGTACATTTCCATATCTGACATCTTCATCAAAAGCTCTACAAGAACATTAGGAGGTAGTTCAGCTGAAAAAATCAAGTTACATTATGAACCTATGCATTCATTTCATGATATAGCATAAGTAAATTGACAATTCTGTAAGATATGGTGAAAGTGGGTCCATTCTAATACACAGCCAAATATAGAACATCGTTTTCGGATGTTGTTTGAAACAGGAATTGATGACGATGGGGCAAAATGAGATGAAAGAATTATTGGTGAAGATAATAAAAAATCCTAGGTAAGTCTGTTATAGAAATTCAATCGTAAAATATTATGAGTCCACATATTATTTGCAGTTTTCAAAGTTAATTACAAAGAAAAAATAACCATTAAAAAGGCGTACTTAAACATTTCACTTATCAAAAAAAACATTACTTTTATTGTTTTGAAAATTATTTTGTTTTGACTTCACAAGTTCACAATAATTTCCGCAAAAATACGGAATAAAATATAGACTAGAAATATACATGATTTGTGATAATTAACACATAAAATGACACAAATAGAATGAAGAAAAACATGGGATGTAAGACAATTAAATAAAATTATTGAAAAAGCGGAATACGTCATGAAGCCATTGTGTGGTTATCAAATAACCAAGAGTGTAAAGATGTCATTTCGGTTAATTTTGGCAGATAATTACCAGAATTTTTGTACACAGTATTTTTTTATTTGTTATGTATTTAACTCTTAAACGGTGCACCCTCCCAAACACCTTACGTAATAAATCTAGCCTGTGAATCAAATTAATAAGTGCATAGTACTTACTCCGTTGAATAAAGTGGTGGATTTCTGTAAGAATATCGCCCAGAGCCAAACCTTTGGCATTTTTCAGATCCCTTATTTCTGTTATGTGATTAAGGACTTTTATTTCATTAATGATGAACATTTGAATACGGATTAGTTAAATATGTTAACACATCTCTAACTATTGGCAAAATTAACATTGAATATACATTTTTTTTATAGAGTACAATATTAAATATTTTTCCGTAGATTAAATTTATTTCCTTTCGTTCCCTTATAACCTAATGGTGTATGAGGCTTAAGAACCACAATATCAGCTGTAGTATTCAATTGAAGGTTTACTACCAGGAGGGTGATTAACAATCGGATGAAACGGAAGCCATATCTTCACTATGACAATATAGTTCAAGATAAATTCTTCCGAGCAATTAGGAAGATATACTATCAACTCTATGTCTACGAGTTTTGAGGTAAGTACATCAATAGCTATCGAGGGCACCCCTACCCTACCCTTGTTGAAGAGACACAAAATCATGTTCAATTGAGTACATTTTGCCTTAACTGCGATTTATTTGAATTTTAAATCGTTTTGAAATAGCTAATTTTTATCAAAGAAGCCTATTTAAAATACGAAAGAGAAAAAATGCATTAAATATTATATAAAGTAGGATAGTTAAGACATCAGTGACAGCACCATCTAGCGGTTAAGAATTGAAAGTTCCAGATAGTTACAGCGCATGCGTCAGATCATTTGACCTTGGAGATGACATAATATTCATGCGCATGTGTCGTAAAGTGCAATGGCAGCAATTCGGAAAAAAAGTTGCTACTATGAAAACTAAATATGACCATTTCATTGCTTTTTAACGATAGTCATATCTTCCTAAAACACCTGTCAACATGTCGGTAAAGTCGGCTTTGTAATACCGAGGCAGACAAAGATAGTAGAAAAGTTAATTATAACCGTCTCGATACATACCGATGAAGATAGCATTTGTAATCGCCCCCCATGGTCTGGGATTACAATAGGAAGTTAACATTAATTATCTTCAATTAAGTAATTGTCAATTAAGTTGTGAAAAATTTAATAATCATATAGATTTCTTTTTAAAACATGTTTAATTATAGGCTACCTGTGAAAACACCTTTTCATACAAATACAGTCAAACTTGGTTATAAAATGTTAAAGTGTGTAAAAAAAATCCTTGTCCACAGTGTCAATAGTGTGAAATAATAAGAATGTTTATTTATCATTTATGAAATTTAGAAAGTGGCATGTTTGTGAGGATTCATTGTAATTTTATTCAAAGGTTTTATTTTAAAATTGTCTGTTTTAATTAAGTTATTTATTTGTTTCCTTAGTGACAATATGCATAATGATCTGGTATAATAAGTATTATAACGAGAAAATTCAGTTGGTCCTATCTTCCTCGTAATAACCAAGTTTGACTGTATATACATTTTCGTACAGAAAATCCCACTTTGGTTTCGCCTGTTATAGAGTGCATTTTTTACATTTTTTTATTTAAAAAGGATACTTTTGTTGCACAAGGCAAAATCATCTTCATTCAGAAGCCAACTAACGATGCTGGCTATATCATTCCTGAGCGGGTGTCCTACACATGTGTATACATTGTCTTCAGTAACATCCTTGTAGGCCATCCAAGTACTCTGCAGTGTATTCAGAACTTTTCTCATGTCTCCTCCGGAGAGTGTGAGCAATGCTTTTAACCCATCCTCAGACACCTTCAACCTAAAACAGGTATCTAATTTGTAAGAACTGATGAAGTACACTAGTACATACAGTTTTGAAATACCACAGATATATTTTTATATATTTTTACCGGACACGGAAATATGAGAAGTTACCTATACAGGTTTAAATTAAGGAATGATGACTATTGTCCATGCGATGATATTTCTTCACAGAGTATCGAACATCTGTTATTTCAGTGCCCATTTTTCAGTTTACAACGCCATAATCTTGAAGCAGAATGCAGGAAAGATGGAATATTATTAGTACGCGACCTAGAACAGGTGGTAATATCTTAATTCCTAAATTAAAAACAACTACTGCACAACATCATTATACTTACAGAGGAATATTTTTCTTTAACGAAATGAACAAAGATAATAAAAAATACAGTCAGGAATACAATATATTTAAGAAAGAAGTAAAAAATTACATCTATAATTCTTCTTTATGTAACACTGATTGAAAACATCGTTAAAATCTTTTTTGTAATTTATATATGTTATTTAAAAAATATTATTGATTAAAATAAAATAATCTATTATAAGACGTCACTCCCCATTATGTACACAAGAAATGTTTATTTCTTTTACGTAATGGGAAACTTAACGATTTAAATTGTATTTAGTTGTAATATTGTATTTTAATATGTTATTAATAAATAAAATAAAAAAATATCTTTAACAGATATTCACACTGTAGTTAAGAGTAGTTATCACGCGCCATTGTTTTGGAACTTTGCAACAATGGTGATTGGACTCTTGGATTTTTTCCGAGTACCTTAGCCTTGTACATGACACGTCAGGCTACTTACTAAATACAGGGGTCCAAATATATGTATAAATTTAAAAAAATAAAAAAAAACATGGAACAAAAATGAAATTGTTATTTTGAACTTTTGTTTAAATCCAGAAAATCTGAAAATTAAGACGGAAATGTTATGCAAGTTCTGGATATCGCGAGCGATGAAATTGATGTCGTACGAAATGCGTAAAAACGTGTATGTTTTTATTGTCTGTTAGTGAATAATCTTTATTATGACTTTTAAATCCAAAATTTTAAATTAAAAAAAAAAAAATCTAAAATTCTTTTTTTTTAAATCCCGAATTTATTATTATACAAGGAAACCTATCAACCACAGATCTTTTTTTAGCATACTTTTCTTACACGATAGTACGTGGAACATATTCACTGTGTAAAAAGAGGTTCTGGTGTAATACAACTCCAGGGTTCGTATTCTAATGGGAAGTTAAAATTTATCTTAAATTTTATCTACAATGAACATTATATGTTTAAAATATATTTTTTTTTCCCCCCTCTACGAAAGAAGCGAATTCCTTCAAAATATTTGTGAAGAATATAATACGTTCCCTCTTAACGTAAAATTTTTACTCGCCCAGAACGATTTGGATACTTATTTACTTCTGACTAAATTCTTACAAAATTCGGACAAATAATAAAAATATTTGAATTTGTTAAATATTATTTGCCGAATTTAAATAATAAGTCTAATTGAATGTCCCTCTTTACTTTTGGCCCAAAATTTCATGTTATGTTTACGTTTAATTTAGACGGTAATAATATTTTATTGTCACATAACTCTTTCATACTGATTTTAACTACCTCACATTATATTATATTTTTTCGTGGGTATGGGTTTTTTTTTTATGTTCACTCAAGCGTATATTCTTTAAATGTCTTATTCTTGTTTCTAAGAGCCAAAATCACTCGCAAACGAGTGGAGGCGTATAAAAAAAAATAAATAAATTCTAAACATGTTCAATTATAGGGTACCGACGAACATACTTATAATTTTCATACAGATATACACATTTTCGTACATAAATATCGATGTTAGTTTATACCGTCTCGATATGTACCGATGAAGATAGCATTCATAATCGCGCCCCAGAGTGCAGTTGCTGCGTCTACTTGCCAATGCCATTGATCAACGTGCAACAAACTTCGAATGTGTCAATTCAATGGAATGTTATTGAAAATACATATTAGGTGTATTTTTAATTAGTCTACACTATAGATCCCACGAAGCTCCCGGTGTATGACATAGGTAGATCCGTAGAGTTTCCATTGTAAAACATAGATTTCTTACCTTTCTTCCTTGATAATATGTTCCACTCGTGGAATAATTTGGCTCGGTTGTAAGGGAGCAAATCTGAAGCGAGTACATCTAGATTGGAGGGCGGGAATTATCTTGCTTAGGTAGTTACAGATGATGCAGAAACGAACATTATCCGTGTATTTTTCTATAACTGGAATACAAAAACAACAATTTCATTCATCAAAACAACACTTTTATTAATATTCCTATTGTGGCAGTTGAAAGGTTAACAAGGGCATCTCTGTTTTAGGTTAAACAAATTTTATCAATATGCGTAAATCATTCAATACATAAAAACAGTAGCTGTTGATAAAGAAAATATTACAAAGGTCGTAATAAAAATAGTTCATAAATAGGATAAAAACTAAAATGTGTAATATTTTTCCCTATAAATATAAATGTTTTACTGTATCTGCGACAGTTCTGTGTGTGCAAAAGCCAGGGCTCCGATTTTAATGGGAAGTTGACTTAATAGTCTATAAAGTAAATCCGATTTTTTTGTAAGAAAATGAGTGTATATTTATGTTTTTTATTTAAAACATGTTCAATTACATATTAACGGTAAAAATACTTAAATTTTTACACAAATAAAAATGCCCAAAAATACTTAAATTTTTACACAAATAAAAATGCCCAAAATTACTTAAATTTTTACACAAATAAAAATGCCCAAAAATATTCAAATTTTTTGTTTAAAAACCGATTTTACTGTAATATTCTATTCCTATTCCCTGGGTGAGTGTTTTGGACTCGATGGCTACTCTCTGCTAAAACTCCTTAAAAATAAAATATGCCGAGATAAGTCCGCCTCGTGTTGTAGTAGTTGGCAAGTTGTCAAACTTCGACTATCACGCTCGAGTCTAGGTTCAATTCCTAGTAGGGTGGAAGTGAAATATTTGTTTTATATGAGGCCGAATTATCCCCACACAATTTATTTTTTAAGATTTTTATCTGAAAGAAGCAATCGAGTCGAGAACTGATTCTGATTCTATTTCACACACAGAACTATTATTCATCCACCTGGACAGAGTAAATTAAAAAAAAACTAGTAATCAATAAAATTTTCAGCAGTTGGAACAGATGGAAGAATTGAAGGAATATGGATTTTCAAAAATAGGCAGAATAGAGAATGTAAAACTGTGTGTAATGTGACCTAGTAAATACATAGAATTTCATGTTCCCTTCTCTATTTCTTGTGCAATGTTAAGATTGTAATTCGTTACTGTTTCCAAATAAATAAGCACCCTGTAATTTTCTATTTAAATATCGCTGTAGAAAGATCAGTATTAATAAAGTCCAGATAGATAAAACAAACATTTTTAGTAAGGAAAAAACAAATTACAACAGTTTATAATAATGATGAAGGTTGAAAACAATGTTATTGTAAAAATGTTTTATGTTTGTGCTGTGATAATTACATTAATCGATTTAACTTACTGCCAATTAAATTTTGAAACAATCAGCGTAGAAAATGGTTTGATAACTGGAAAAAAAGTAACATTTGAAAATATGAGTTACTTTTCCTTTCAAAGAATTCCATATGCACAACCTCCAATAGAAGATCTGCGGTTTAAGGTTTGTTTGTTTATTAACACTAGTTCCTTTTTGGATCTCATCACCATCATTCCTTTTCCGCACCTAATGGTGCATAGGGCACTGCATTGGTACACCAATCGCAGCGTATCTTAATGATTTTTGTCACATGAAGGTAAGATGATCAGTCTTACGCTTCAGGTACCAGTTCAGTGATTATGAAATATTCTAGTGTAAAAACACCCCTTTAAATGAATGTTTCATATTAAACATGCCGAGTCTAAGACCTCTTGCATGGTAGGAAAACGCGCTGATCATTACACCACGAGGCTGAGGTTTTTGGATATAATGGTGCATAAAGACTGCTTTTTTCGAAAGAAAATTCATTCGTTTGAAAATGCCTTAATAAGGCGAAACAATTGTCACGAAGTATTTATTTTTATATGTTTATTTTTGTAAAAATAAAATAAAGTGTTCAGTAGACTCAAATCCGTGTTTGATTTCTAATTATAAGTTCTGCAGTTACAGTTGAGCCGGATCTTATAAAGTACCCTACTGTTGCCAATTTCTTAGCTCTTGTGTGGCTGTGATGTCACACTAGTCTACATACGATACAAGACTTGATATATCTCTGTTAATGTTTTTAAATTATGAAGTTGTATTTTTTGTAATTTCCAAATAGACATTTTTTCACCGGATTTGGAAAGCAAAATTTGTATAAATATACGGGATTACTTGATATGCGAAGAATGAATGTGACGCCAATACAGTAATACTGTATAAGAGAGAGCACGAAGATATAAATATACAGGATTACTTGATATGCGAAGAATGAATGTGACGCCGATACAGTAATACTGTATAAGAGAGAGCACGAAGATATAACTCATAACAAGAAAGACAAAGACCCTGTTCTGTGGCCGGTGTTTGTGTGAAACAGATTCAGTCGGTTATTGGCAGTGAGCGGGGGTGCACACATGTAGGATGACTGGCATATTTAAGATTTTTTATTTATTTTGCTATAATAGAGCAAAATTATATTTTTATTTTTATAAATTACGGTAAATGAATTATTAAACAGTATGTCTTTTTCATTATTTTTTTCCAAGGGCATGACCTTCAGAATAATTCTGTCTTTCACTTGAAGTAACACAATGTTACATCACACAAAGGAATTTTTTACCACAGCCTTTTAAGAGTTAATACAAAATGAGAATTTCATAGGTAAATGCTTTAAGTATTAAAGTGTTCTTGTAAGTTTCTTTGCAGTCCCCTCTGCCAGTTAAAGATTGGAACCACACGATGGACGCTACGAAAGAAGGGCAATACTGCCCACAACCAAGAGGAGATGTGGCAGAGATGAGTGAAGACTGTCTCTTCCTGAATGTTTACACTCCTTCCATAGAAATCAATAAGGATCATTCTACCATGTTCTGGATACACGGGGGGGAGCTTACTGCAGGAAGTGGAAATAAAGATTTAGCGGGACCAGAATTTGTTTTGCAAAAGAATGTCATTATCATCACAATCAATTATAGGTTTGTAATAAAACTACTACTACTACCATCACGCCATTTCCCCGTACCGCCACACACGTCTATCCTGGCCTCCTCCACATTCATACATCTTGTCATACATGCCCTTCGGTTATGTCTGCTTTTGACATGGCCAGACTTAAGATTTTGGTTTATCTGATCATGCCACGTCTTTCTTGGTCGTCCTCGTCTCACGTTGCCATTCATTTTCGCCATATAAACTTGTTTTACCATTCTTTCGTCGTCCATTCGTTCTACGTGACCAAACCATCTCAGAGACCCTTTCTTAATCTTATCTATTATACTTGACTCAGATTTACACTCTCGCCTGATTTTATCATTCGTAACCCTGTCATACATTGATTTTCCACACATTCATCTAAGAGATCGCATTTCAACCGTGTTTACGCGGCTTTCATCCTTCCTCTGCCAATTCCATGTTTCACTTCCATACATAAGTGTTGGGACTAAAACTTCATTGTGCACTGCCAGTTTAGCTTCGATTGACATATTTTTACTAGAAATTACTGTGCTTAGTGCTCTGTTCATTTTGTTGCCCGCATTCACTCTTCTTTCAACATCTTTTCTACTCTTCCATCTCTTGAAAACATGCTTCCCAGATACACAAATTATTCTACTTGCTCGAGACATTCGTTGTTTACATTTATTATGCAGTCAGTAACCTCACTATCCCTTTCAAATACCATCACTTTTGACTTACTTTCGTTCATCACCAATTCGCTCCAGGCATACATCATACATTCTAGAGACTATTTGCTGCAACTCAGCCTTGCTGCTTGCTAACAGAACTGCATCATCAGCATACAACAAGCACCTTACTGAAAAATTATCCATTTTTGCTCCAATACCCATACATTCTATCTCATTCATACAGTTGTCCATGTAAAAATTAAACAACCATGGTGACATTACACATCCCTGTTTCACACCTTTTGAGATCGCAAACCAAGATGTAAATCCCCCATGAATTCTCATACACGCTGAACTCTCCTCATAGAGAGACGATACTGCACGTATAAGTTTATTGTCTACTCGATACTTTTCCAACACGCCCCACAATTTCATTCTATCTACTTTATCATACACTTTTTGTAAATTGACAAATGCGTAGAATAGTTTTTGACTTTTTGCCAAAAACTTCTCCGTTAGCATTCGCAGCGCAAAAATTTGATCTGTGCATCCACATCCACTCATAAAGGCCCCTTGCACGTCCCACACTTTGTCTTTCGTCACCTTTCTTACTTTCTCGATTATAATTTTCCCATACAGTTTACCGACAGAACTCAGAAGACTGATTGCCCTATAGTTTCCACAAAACAATTGAATAATTTTGTTACAAATTATCAATCGAACGGATAGATTAAAGGAGACACCACAAATTATTTACGCTAACTTGGAGTATTTACCTTTAATTTTATCTATCAACACATTATATCACATTACATCGGCAGCCTCCGTGGTGTAGTGGTCAAGACGCTTGACTCACACACGAAAGGTTAGGGGTTCGATTCCCGGTGAGAACACGAAAATTAAAATGTGATTTTTCTCAAGTCTGGGTGTTCTGTGATGTAATTCACCACTGTAATTGGGCCTCCTGGCCTGTTGTGGTGCATAAATAAATATGTTTCATAAGATTGTAAAGCAAGCTCCCTAGAATGGGCACATTTCATATCTATTAAAGAGCCTGCTATTACCTTAAATAAAATTAAATGGTATTATAAGTTACATTCAATCCATGCCTGAAGATGTCTGCTGAGCCGAAAGCATGCATTGGTCAATAAATAAAAGCAAAACATTTTTCGATTGATTTACATATCAAAATGACTAAATTTAAAAAAAATCTTTTAGGTAAAATATAAAAGGTGACCCTTAAGAAAATAGTAAAATGAATTTCATTGTATATATGTACATAAACATGGTATGAACCTTATGTACTTATAAAAAGAAAAATATTTTTAATGGGGAGTATAAATAATATGTGTTAATCAATATCATTACTGTCCTTTATGCTAGGTTTATATGAATATTTATTTTAGATTGGGAGCTTTGGGATTTTTATGTCCAGGTATATCTGATGCACCCGGAAATGCTGCCTTAAAAGATGTAGTCCTGGCTTTAAAATGGGTTAAAAAGAATATTAAATATTTTGGAGGTAATTCAAATAAAATAACAATCGCTGGAGAAAGTGCAGGAGCGATAATAGTTCACTATTTAATATTATCCAAGATGGCCGATGGGTTGTTTCAAAAAGCTATTCTTTCGAGTGGCTCCGCTTTAGGTTACAGATTTCTAACAAATACCAGTGTAGAATATACATATAAATTGTCTTTTGAACTAGGGTATGAAACATATAACTTAACTGATATTGTGAAATATCTGAAGACAAAAACTCCTGATGAAATTATCAGAGCAACAATGAAGATGGGAGAAAATGAGAAAAAAGGAGCTACTGTTTTTGGGCCATTTGTCCCGTGCATTGAAAGCGTTTATGAAAACGAAGAGCCGTTCTTGACCGATTATCCACTAAAAATAATTCAAACAGGTGAATTTAAAAGCGTTCCAATCATAGCGGGGTTTAATAAAGACGAAGGTATGAAAATGCTACCAATTCTACAAAGCCAACCGTCATTATTGAACGAAATTGACAATGATTTTCAACGAGTCGTTCCACCAGATTTGGGATTCAAAGAAGATTCGCTAGAGAAAATAGCTGTCAGTCAAAAGATAAAACAATTCTATTTTGGTGACCAATCCTTGACAAACGCCACTCTTTCAAATTACTTCAACCTTATAGGAGACGCCATGTTCATACACTCAATAGATTACTGGCTGAAAAATAGAGTAGCGAGATTTCCAGAAAGTCCTGTGTTTTATTATGAGTTTAGATTTGACGGAGCGTTAAACTACGTGAAATTGAAAAATGGGATAGATTTTCTCGGTTGTTCACACGGGGATGATTTAGGGTATCTTTGGTTGACTTCGGTAACAAAAAATATAACCCTGGACAAGAGCGATACATCCTACATTACGAGAAACAGAATGGTCACAATGTGGACAAACTTTGTAAAACTTGGGTAAGTAAAAATACAGCTTTATTGTTCAAAATTTACACTTTTAGTGGTTTTTTATTATTGACAAAAAAATATTTCAGAAATCCCACCCCAGAAGTAAGTTCTCTGTTAAACGTCAAATGGAAACCGGCAGAAGAAATCGGTATGAATTACCTTCAATTTGATAAGGATTTGAACATGAGACAATTTCCATACAGAAACAGGACTACATTTTGGAAAAATTTGTATGCATATGAATATTCATTAAAATGGGAATTTGTTAAGCTGTAAATAAAAAGCTTCGATAAAATGTTTGGAAGGTATTTACCATTTGACCCTATTCAAACCCGTAACTCTTCGTATTGAATGCAAACGTGCGATTCCCGACATGGTTGATATGAGATATTTATTAAAAGTGGTGTTTTCACACCAGAATATTTCATAGCTCTTGGACTGGTACCTGAAGCGTAAGACTGATCATCTTACCTTCATGTAACAAAAATGATCGAGATATGTGCGATTGGTGTACCAATACAGTGCCCTTTGCACCATTAGATGCGAATAGGGAATGATGATGATGAAGTAAATTTTACTGAAATACGTTTAAAACTTGCCTTACATATAAATTATAAGGACAGCATGAATTTACCCAAAAATACATATAAATTATAAGGACAGCATGAATTTACCCGAAAACAAAGAAACCAGCCAAAGTTAAAAACAAACTTTTCTGTGTAATGCTGATACCGACGTGTACAAAAAAAAATTAAACGTACTTAGGGGCTCAAGTAACTTTTAATCATTTTTTATTAATTCATACAAATACATTTATAGTACAAAAAATAATAATAACACATCCCAAACTCAATGTTTTTAAAAAATAAACTCGCCCCTTTTGAATTTCGGTAGGTACGAGAATAAAAAAAATCTTAAAATTCGGGTGTATTTGAATGAACACCCAGGCTGAGAGGGGTTAAACATATTATAACAATTTATTTATTATTTATTATTTACCAGAATATTCAAAGTGAAGATGATTTATTTGTTTAATAGGGTTCAGTAAATTAAAGATTTGTAAAAATAATAATTTTAATGTTACAAATTATTACTTACAATAAAACATTTTATATTTCTGATAACAAAATATAGTAAAAATATTGTACGTAACATAAGAAGCATCCCATTGATGATTCTATAATTGTGACAAAATTACAAAAATATGTATCCACAGCAATGATATTTCGTTCATGGGCGGACATAAGAGTATAACTACAAAAGTGTGACTTTTCAGGAGAGCAAAAAAACATTATTACGAACCCAATTATTGAGCTACAGAACTCTTGTTTTGCAAAATGGGTTATTATTTATAGATCATTTCATCTGTGTAACCACATTTGAGTAATTTTTACAAATTACAGAAATATTCCAGATATACTACCTGAACCATTAAAGATGGGACAGAAATGAGTTTACTTATACTACTAGAACTAACTTATACTATTTATACTACTGAATGAATGATAGAAATAAGTTTAAGAAAAATTGACGCAAATGGATACTTATTTTATTAAAACCAAAGTTTAATAGGCACAAAGTTGTTTATATATGTTTTGAGTAGTCGTATAAGTGTACTGTGAATACCATTGATTCTGGCATACGCAAGAAACATTTTCTCCTATAAATTGTAAAATTAACAAAAATACAGTTATACTCATATGTCCGCCTATCAAAGATTTATTATGAATAAAATGTATAATTTCTTCAAACGCAAAAACATAATTGACAGATATTTCAACTAAGTTGGAAAACCTTTTTTGAAAATGGAATATGTATTCTTTTCTATTTTTGCAAATGAGGGTCAGAGCCCAACAAGCTCATGACGTCACTGCGACCTGTGTAGATTTATTGTGACGGGTTCCCATAAATCAATTCTCGCCTTCCAAGCCTTTGAAGAGTCGGCTATTGAACGGCTAAATCTTCTTCTGTAAGCCCTTAAAGTATCGGGCTATTAGACAGGGGGTGAGTGTTCTCACATCCTCACGTTTGACCAATGGTCCACCGAGGATGTAGCCTTATTTGGAATATAAATAATCGCATTCACATAACATGTGCAAGGGTGTTTCATCATCTGTACTGCAGAACCTACATCTAGAAGTTTCAGAGAGATCCATTCTAGCGAGGTGTTTATTCAATCTGCACTGTCCAGTAAGATCTCTAATGATACCTCTCACTTGGTTTTAGCTTAGTTTCATGAAGTCAAAAGTAAATCTTTGCGAGTACCCTTCCAGTATAGACTTTAGATACAGAATTCGCAAGTCTATACATTTGAGGAGCAAACATTGAAAAACTGATTTATGATATAAATATAGAGCTTGAAAAATGAAGAAAAACTTGTTTTTGACCCTTTCCACGTGTTCGAAATTAACATATTTTATTTATTAGTTCAAACCCTCATTTTACATATTTTATTTATTAGTTTTAAAACTTATTTTACTCTTTACTGACTCTTTGCTTATTGATTACATAAGCTATGAAATTTTTTGGTTATAAATTACTCGCGTATGCCGCCAGCTACGCGTAGTAGTGCTGTCATAGGCATTTACAGACGTATGTGAGCATCGCGGTGAATGAAGTTACAGCACTAATTCATTTTGGATAAACAGTTTGGTCTTTTCTCTTAGATTTAGATATGAACCAACAAACAATTTTTTTATCAAATTTGGACAGATCATATTTCGAAGGTTTGCTCCTAATTTGCAAAGCTTGGCCGGTAATTGTCTGGTTTAAATTATCGCTAAAGCCATTCCGCCTGTTCGTGCCATGTTCAAACAAGCATATTTCTTGTATTCTGCAATCTTTTTAGTGAAGAAAAAGAGCGAAAATTTTCATTGATGCGGGTGAAATTCATTGAGATCTCTATCTCAGATGAAACATCTGTAAATCTTGATAAACCCTATGGGGTTAAATCCTTTTTTTGTTCCACAAAGATATTAAAAATATTGTGCCAAAAATGTAACTTTAAAACATTAACAATCCGTTTTAAAAAGCATTTTACAACACTAAGAAAGCTTGACGGCTTTAAAAGACCGTAAAATTAAGGCACACACACAATGTCCGATTTAAGGTACTAAAAAGATGCTTTTTGAACTGTACATTAAAAATTAAACTATTTTTATTGTAAAATATTTATTACATCTATTTATTGTTTTATTTATTATATTGTACTTGATTGTTATATGTTGTTATTCTTTAATAGGATTGCTTGGTTAGACTATCATTTAGATCTTCTACTCATTTCTGTTAATGACAATGGTTACTCAAAATTTAAATAATAGGTTAATGCAAAAGGTTGTACATATTTCAAGATACAAAAAAAAATATACCATTGTTAGCTATAACAGTGGCCTATCTTTCCATAAACTTCTTTCTAGCAATGGTTCACCAAATGACAGAGACCACTCTTGGAGTATCTCAAATACTTTTGAAAAGCTTGATTTTCTCAAAAATGGTTCATTTTATATGTGTATGATTCATATAATTAATTGTAGTGCTTTCACACAGATTACACAGATAATGCAGACAGGGTATAGTCTAAGCTTATAACCGAGTTGCACAGTTTAAACCCGCGCTGTGCCAGCGGGTGCCCAGCAAGACATCGGACCCTCCCAATGGCAACAAGCATAAAATATATCGAAGATGTCATATTTCAGCCTTGAAATTCTTTATTTAACCCTGTGTTATCATTTTGATAAATTTGAAGTTTTGAAAGAAAAAAAAAATAATGAACTTAATTCAGTAAAAACTGTATGCATAGAGGTTTTAGGGAGTGGAGAGGATGGATGCGCCCTAGGTAGAGAGGAAATTGTGAATATCAAATCTACACCCCCAAGGATCTTTTTCCGCAAGGTTAAAAAACTTGATAAATTAAGTTTAGCTAGAATGACTCGACTATTATTTATAAACACATAAAAACTTTTGCATCAACCTAATAGAAATATTCCTATTTTCGTACAAAAAAATAAAATTGACGATTTGAATTAATGAATCCATGAACAGCGGTTAAATTTTTTGAAAATCTTTAAATAACACAAATAAATTAAATGTTGATAGATTTTTTGTGGATAATGAATGACAAATAAGATAATGTAACTATATTTATTTTAAGGATAATTTTAATCATAATGCGACGAAAGGTCACGACTCCTATTTCTTGAAAATATTGCTGTCGTTATATGAGGAAAGGACATAATTTCTATTTAGTGAAAATACTGCTGCTAGCCACTACACTATGAGGCCTATCTCCACTCGATTTCCACTATCAAGAATTGTCAATAAATATCATAAATCAAATGTTTAAAATTCACCATCATGGTTCCGTTTCCACACCTAATGATGTATAGGGCACTGCATTAGTACACTAACTGTAGAGTAACTTTTTTGTTACACGAGGGTAAGATCTTACGCTTCACGTGCCAGTCCAGGGACTTTCTCTGAAATATTTCAGTGTAAAAACACCTCAAAATATTTAATTTCAGACATGTCGGAAATCAAACCCGTGACCTCTTGCATGGAAAGCAAATGCGCTGAATACAGAATATTAAATTCAATTTATTTTATAACTGGTAAAGAAATAAGTTTCATAATAAATGGAAGTTGCGTCCATTCTTAACAGCAATATTTTAGAAAAATGGTAGTCACACTTTTTTATATGTGACAGAAGTGTTTAGAAAAAAAGGGGAGTTAAGCCAATTTTCATGACGGTGACGGTAGTAGCGACTATATTTCTACTCTCGTGAACAATATCAATAAATAATTATTGTATATTGCAGACAGCAGAAGTCGCTTTCCACTTCAATTCCTTCATCACTTTTTTCTGTTCTTTGTTGGAAATTTTCTTCCTCGTGATATGTTTCCCATTTTTGAAACTTCCATTTTGTTTGTTGAGATTTTGAGTGATGACAGGGGTGTTGGGGATATTTCTCGGGGGTCGTATATGGGTAGCGAGCTCTGCTTTGAGTATTGTAGAATTAATGAAGGATTTGTCAACAGGAGTTCCCAGAGCATGTGATACAAGTGTAATGATCGTGGTATTCACCTGAAAAAAAAGACACTCAAATTAATCATTTTTATCTAAGTCTATTCTCCTATCTAATCCCAAATATTTTTTTAAGAATCAGAAGTTTTTATTTTCCTTGTACCTGTGATTTGATAAATTTATTTTATTTTATTTTATTTCATTGGAAAGCCAACAGACATTTATAAATTTATAAGATTCAATTATATTATAAATACATATCATGAAGTCCAATTAGAGGCTTCCACATAATATTGTTATTGTAAATGTTGTCACATAAAATTATACATAACATAAAATAACTAATCATACAAAACTTATAATATTACTAAAAATGTAAAAGTAATACATATTATTAAAAATATATCTACTTTTGAATATTGGTCACACAGTTGCACATTATAATATATAATACAACTATAGTTGTATTATATTGTACATTTATTATGTGCCTAAATAGAGAACCGCACATAACCTGCATAATATAGGCTGCGGATTCAACGCGCAAAATCATAACTTGAATTATTTTTTAATCCTTCAATTATTTAATTGAGTCTGATTGGCAAAGTTTTCAAGATATAACTGAATGCAAAATTACTATCCAACAGATGTTCAGCTCGATATATAAAAATAAATTAGAACACAGCTATCTAACAAGATTTACATCTGTTGATGGCCTAGTAGTACCAAAATTTAAAAATAAATATGGACAACGTACGTTGGATTTATTATTTATGTTACACTTTTTTAAATTTTTTATTTTATTTTTTTATTTCTCATTGAATACATTTTTGTTATTTTCTTGGGTTAACCTTTTCTTTTCTTTTTATTACTTTCTTATTTCATTTACATTTTTTATATCTTAATTTTAATATGTACTTTTAATTTTCTTATTATTTTTTTTTTAATTCTCGATTTAGTTTACTTTGTTTAATTTATTTTTTATCTTGTATTGATTACATTAATGAGCACACACTATTTATATATGTGTTTATTATTTTTTTTTCTTATATTTAAAAAATATTTAAGTAAATTACTATTCTTTAATTTTAATTGTATTATTTTACTCTATTTTCTTACTTTAAAAAAAAAAAAAAACTTCAAACTATTTTTTATGTTTATTATTTTATATGTATACAGTATTATGTCTGTACTCTTTTTATTTGTTATTAATTAAAACTAATGTCTGAGCACCCGATGACAAACTATTATTGAATAGTTTTTCGGGACAAAATATATCTTAATACTTTGTTTTCTTTATAATGTATTAATATTGCAATAATATGTATATTTTATTGAATAAAGACTATGAAAAAAAAAAAAACATTAATTTCTCAGTAAGTTGTAACAACTTCATGGATGCCTTTTTTAAATAATTTTTTTTTTTTTCTACCGTTCGGTTTCAAACCTACACAAGCTTCTCCATCAAGGTATACTGTTTTTATTATAATGAATAACCACAAAGTTAGTGCTTCAAATATAAAATTTATAAAATATGTCATAATTTTTTTTTAAATTGGTCGTCTCAAAAAAACTCAACTCGTGTTGAGTTGGAAACAAATATAAAGTGGAAGCATGCATATTATTAACCTTTAATATACTATGTGAAAAAACTTCCAAAAGACCCTGTGTGGTAACTTAAGGACACCCATGCTAAATTCCTATTTCCTAGCCTTTAAAATATAATTATTGTGAAATAACCTTCACATACTCTTAGATTATAAACAAATAACAACAGAGACCGAACATTTTAGAGAAGGAAATATCGTAGTCTAGGCATTTACGGGGCTTATGACCTGTCATTGGCTAGTTTAAATGGCCACTTAGCACAATGTGTAAGATTCACCATTTTGCCTATATTAAAACATTTATATTTCTTCAATTCTTACATCTGTTGATTTTAGTGTTTACTTTAGTAAACAAATAGTTTTTTGAAAAAAAAAAATTACCGTTCATTAAAGCTAAAAGAAATGTATATTTTTTCAATGTGCGGGTCCGAAAAGAGGCCAAAGGACCTTTAAAACAGAACCGGGTAAATGGGTGGAGCTTTCAATGTTGACTTTAGGGGTGCCCCATAACATAGTGACAGATATTTGTGTAATTCTCGTCTTTGAGAGAATGTGCAGAATAGTTGATAAATTAAAATTAAATTTCATGTATATGTAAATAAAAGTTATTACATAATGTAATTTTTTAAAAGTGAGCTCACATTTTCGCCAGTCCTCGCCGACCCAGTGAAGTTCAAGCACCCGTATTCATCCGCGAACTCCTGGACGCACTCCGTCCTCACAGCCCGCTGGTGCTCTAGATCGCTCTTGTTGCCAAATATGGACAGGACGGGGACGGGTTCTGTCCCGGACAGAATGTCCGACACGTTGTCCAGCCAGCTACTGAGGCAGTCGAAACTCTGCAGGTTCGTAATGTCATACACTAACATGATAATCTGGAAAATAAATGAGCAGGTCATCATTTGATGACTTATTCCCTTATCCACACTGAATGGTGCATAGGGAAGCATTGTTTTTATTTTACATATACACCAGACTCTGATTTTACGCAATATTTTTGCATGGTTTTAAAAGCATGAGGTACGAAAAATAGTATTTTTTTTCGAAAATTAATGTAATAATAATCAACTTATCTGACGTTAGATATACTGGCCAGTTTGTCCAGTATTTGATCATACTCTGACTATTGTTAAATAAATGTCGACTTACGTGGGATGCGTATATGTAGTTGGCTAGCATAGGGGAGTCCCGCCCCGTTCCGGCCACATCGCACAGCTTGAGTGGCACGGGGGGACGCGAGGGCCGGGGGGCGGGACACTCACCCAGTAACACATCAGCCCCCTGTGTGAGCCCGCCCCATTGCAGGCCTAGGTAACGCGCGCATAGCATACTCTAAAACACAAATAAAAAAAATATTTACACAAAAAATTATCAACAAACTTATCATCATCCGCTTATCATACTTGATGGTGCATTAGGCACTGCATTAGTACACAGATTGGAGCGTATCTAGATCATGTCTTACATGAAGTACCGTGATACGTCTTAAGCTTTAGGCGCTAATCTAGTGACAGTGAAATACTGTAGTGTAAAATCAATTTTTTATGTCTACACTGTCAGGAATCAAACCTAGGACCTTGAGTTTGCTTATTCAAAATTTTCTATAATTATTTCATGTTCCGCACCCAGTGGTGTTTAGGGCACTGCATCGGTAAACCAAATGCAGCATTCTTCAATCATCAGTTACATGTAATGTGATCAGTACTACACTTCAGGTGCCAGTCCCGGAATAATGAAATGTTCAGATTATACAAACCTTTAAAATCAATATTCCACGTCCACCCTGGGGGGAATCGAACCCTGGACTTCAAAGAATGGCAGGCAAACGCGCCAACAACTACGCAACAAGGTGGACTCATCTCCACTTGATTTTGAGATGTGTTCCAATGCGCCACCAGGTGGGGATAGGGGAATGATGAAATTGTTTAGAATGTTTTAAAAAAAGATTTAAAAAAAGTTTAAGAACAAAATAAAATATGACAAATATTCATTAAAATAAACTTACTTTTCCTGTGGACGGTTCGCCAACCAGCGAAATTTTAACTTGTCTCTCCAGAGCAGCATCTTCTTCCGAATCAGACATTGTCCATCATACTTTATAACTTTCTCCAGACTCATCTGTCTTCTCGCCCTCAGGGGAACACTATTCACTTTTACAGCACAAAAATATTACATCAATTCGCCATAAAGTTGGCCGAAAAAATCTCAGTGTCTTTATTGTTAACGGAACCGGTATTTTGTAATACTCACTATTAAATTATTTATTTGTTGTAATTAGTGCAATGTCTTTAGTCTTTACAGATAAGTAAGATTTAAAAAGAAATTAAGGGTCGGTTGGTTGCACCAAAAGAAGTTTTAATAAGTTAAACTTAAATAATTGTTGTGTGTTTGTAAAAATGGGCAAAAAAGGTTGCATTATCTCACTTTTTTTTCTTGCAACCTATTTTAAAAAAAAAACTTTTTTGATTTTTTTCATGCAACCCTTTGTTTAATTTGCATATTATGGTACAACTGACAGATTTTATGCCCTTTTGTGAAATTTTTAAGAAAAGTTTACCTTTTTTGAATGACAGATATTTCTATCGAGATAGAAAATCAATTTCGAAAATGGAATATGGAAGTCTAGGTATTTATAAGGCTTAAGACATGTCAATGGCTGATTTGATTTGATGTCATTTGACTAAAACCAGCTAATGACAAGTCATAAACCCTATAAATGCCTACACTTCCATTTTGTTTTCTCAAAAAAAAGTTGATATATGGTTTTATTTGTTTTTTTTTTCAAAAATATTTTATTTGAATTAGGAAGTTTAAAAAAATGCCAAAACAAAAATAATCCCTCTAAGATTTCGCCCATTAAAAGTCGTAAAAAATTGGACTCATTTTTAATACACGTATGTACAATGTATTCAAATGTTTTATGGTCTTTGTTTATGAGTGGGTGAAATAAAAGTGTGTGTACTCACAAAAATTTTATGTTTGCCGACAGTGCCTGTCACACTTTTAGAGCCTTACACATTAACATACGGTTTTTAAATATTGAAACGTACTTTGCCATTATCATAAAAAAAAATAATCGCCAATCATAAACTCCCATTAGACAAATATCCACAGATTTCATATAAGAACTAGCAGGGAAACATAACGTCAGTAATGTGTGGATTTAAAAAATCTAAAACATTTTATTTTTTTAATGTTTTAGCTTTTTATTTAATTTTTTAAAAACGGTTTTTTAAAGTAGAGCATTAAATTTCCTTAATGAATATCACTCCGAAATTATTTTATCGTATTTTTAAACACGGCAGTAAAATTTTAAGTAGTGCCCAAAAATATTATTATTAGAAATGTTACAAACTTTGTTGTAGGAAGGAATTTTTATAATATACTTATTCAAATGAATCTATTTAAAGAATAAATGTTTATTATGAAAATATTTTAAACTCATTTTCAGTGAACATGGAAAAAAACTGACGTCAACTTTAAAAAAAAAAAATATATTTATATCGCTGTTTTTGCAATGTACAGAGGTATTTTGTTTCAGTTCCCGATTAGCCAAGAATTTCCCGTGTTTAAGCATACTAAAATTATTAATACAATTAAAATAAGTAATAATAATGAAAGTTTAAACATAAATATAAATTACAAAATTAAGAGATACAATTAAAAAAGACACTAAATACTTAAGTTTCGAGTTCTGATTTTATTTTACGAAAAAAATACAAAGAAAATAACATCTCTAACGATATAAAATATTCGTTTGCGAAGAAATATGAATGATAAAGGATGATTTCAGTAGTCACTTTCATACTGTGTAATATTCCCCATTCTGCCTATGTTTAAACATCCATATTCTTTTCTTTTCTTTTCGTTAAGTAAACTAAAAACCGTAATCGATGTAGGTGAACATTTTACGAACTATTTCGCCGACAAAACGCCAAAAATATTTGATACTTTTTTAAAACATTTTATTTAATGTTCAACCTTTAAAAAATGCCATTTTTTTAACCCTATGAATAGTCTAAACCATGTTAAAACATATTAAAAATATTTCTTATAAAAAATATTGCCGAAAAAGCACAAGTTAATTCAAAAAAGCACAAGTGAATTTGTAACAAAAATGCAAAACCGCGCTTGGTTCACAAATGAATTTTGAATAAAGTTTTTTAGAGCTGTCAGTTTTGTGTGCCGAAAACGCTTTTTTTACCGACACTATTTTGTTTTAAAAATAAAAAAGAATATTTTTTATGTAAAGTAGATATTTACGCGGAGAAGTTTTTCACTGAACCGTAGCGTAACTTTTCGTACGGACGACTAGCACCAGGCAGCAAGGGTAGAGGGTAGAGGAACTTGCGGTCACTTTTCTATTATAAAGGCACGTTCAGACTTTAGATTTGCATTAACTACAATATACACCCAAGGAATGCAAGAGCGTCAAATAATTTAACTTAGGAACAACCTAGGACAACAGATAAAGAAACATGTTTGTGTCTACACCAATAAAGTTCTACAATTCATTTTCTAATGACTTAAAAGATATACAAAACATATACGCACTTTCTGCGCAGTTCATTATTATATTACGATTGCTCCTAACAGCAAAAAATAAAAGCTCAAAAGGGTGAAATTTCACAGTGCCCGAGATTCTAATTAATGAACTGAGGCCCGCGGGGCCGATAAAGCGAGGCCCGAAAGGCCGAATCTCCTAGCATGTAACAGTCGGCTGTCGCCGACTGTTTCCTGCTTTTTATATTATATCCCCTCATACCAGCACTTTTGCTGATTGGGAATATTTTGTACAGATAAAATATATAATGTAATGTAATATGAAATTATATATGTAAAGTAAAACGACGTATTTTGTCATGAATAAATGGAATATGCTCGTAGATTATTGACGCCACGCGTGAAAGTTGAAAATGAAAGAAAGAAAAGTATTGAGTGTTAAAATAAGTTGTGTTCGTTTTTTTCTGAATTAAAAGAACAAGAGGACGCAACTAAAAAAATACACCAAATTAGTCAATAATGTATTCTCCTTCATAATTTTACAACAAATTAGTCAAATTACAACAGGGATGGAGAACATTTTAGAAAAGAGAGTATGCGAGTTGAGCCATTTACAGGGACCTGTCATTGGCTGGTTTAAGTGGCCACTTTACACACTGTACAACATTCACAATTTTTCCTATGTTTGAACTTCGATATTTCTTAAACTCTTCCATCAATCAGTGCACCTTGGTGTCAGCTTTAAATAGCACGTGTTCTATCAGCACATCGGTTTCATATTTTTGTGCAACGATTATGGTGAAGAAGGTGTATAGTGGGTTGCATGTTAGTATAATAAACATCCTGACGAAGAGACGAGTGCTTATAGAAACCGGTAGACAAAGAAAATTTGGTAAGTGGTTATGTACAAATATTTACTAACATTTATTACAATAATTTGTTTGGTTAGAGGAAGAGCTTATATTTTTGATTGCAGGCTTTCAGAGGAAACGCGGTTCGACTTTTCAATTAAGAATGTTCTAACAAACGTATTCCCGTATTCTCTCCCAGGATTATGGCTCTCGAGCAGTGATTTTTTTGCACATCTATTTTTTTTAGATAAATTGGTTATTGTGGGCAGTAGGACTATCCAAAAACCCATAAAAGCGCCGAATTTAATCTTTTGTCTTGGGAAGTACGGAATACAAATGTGATAAATATTTTTGAACAACGCAAAATGCACCGACACAGAAAATTTTATTCTAATCTCTTTCTTTAAAAAAAACTCAATCAAATCGGTTCGGTTTTCGGGTGCGGAAAATGGGACAGCGACACGTTAATTTTAGTTAGGCATAATCAGTCCGATGTGCAGTTGTACTTTTCACACGGTATCGGGGAGGCATGGGCGAAATTGACAGAAAAACAATGTTCCAATACCTATTCATCAAAATTCTCAGCCACAGCGTTTCCTCCTAATACGATTTTTTTATAAAAATACAATCAGTTGTTTTTTTAATGTATCGGTTTGCAAGAGCCTTAAGTATTAGAGGGCCGATTTTCAGTGGCCACAAATACTCATACATCGTTTAGTACCTACTAACATATTCAGACGAAGAGTATGTACCTACTGGGTAAGTACTGACATTCCTACATATAAATATACACATGGCAAAACTGACGAAGGGCGGGTGATTTATTTAAAAGCCTCTGCAGAAGTTCCCAGAATAATTAAGGAGAGAAAGAATTCGTATACCGCCCACATAAATCGATTATTTTATATCGATTTCTAGAATACAGTCAAAATAATTTAAGGAAGTTCAAGAACATAGAATTATTAGGAACATTATTTTTTACGTAAAATCATATCTATATATCTCAGGGGTAAAATTGTAAATGTAAAATTACGTAATTTTACCAAAAGGCGCGGTAAAATACCGTAATTTACGGTTTTTACGGTAATTTTCGGTAAAAAAACGAACATGACGTTTTAATTTTTATTTTTCGAGGATATAACAAATACAAGTAGCTTTGTTTCAGGACACTAAACATGTCAGTGAATATCAGGTTTAGATCCTTCGGGTGGTTGTTGAGGTATATTATAAGTATGGGACGTTCAAGGTCATTTGCTATGTACTTTTTTTGATGAAAAAGGTTATATGTTTGAACAATAAAAATTAGTACGTCATTTTTGTTTTTGACCGAAAATTACCGTATTTAACTAAAATCTGGCAAAATTACGGGGGAAATTTTACCGTCTTGTATCTCTACCCAGGGGCATGCAACGAGGTTTTCGATTAGGGAAGCAGCCACTTGGAACTAGGTACATAGGCAAAATTTGTACTAACTACCAACACAGTAATTCGAATTCGAAAGCGCTTTAAAATAACTAAAAAGCAATTTCATGCGCTAATTTCAGCACAAAAGAGATACATTTCATAGTTTCATATTATAATACCATCGTGTCAACCACAGATATATTGGTTATCTATTCAGTGGTGTCAACCGATTTCGGTACTAAATTTGTTTTTATAAAACACTCATAATAACCCGTGAAACATAAACCTGGATTGGTTTATTAGAACTGCTTCCACAAAGAACGTAAGATCTGAATTTGCGCGTGCGCGGAATTTGTGAATTCAGTACTGTGCGACCGTTTTATAGGAAGCAGCAGACTTACGCAGTTCCATATTATTTCAGCATTAGACTGCACTTCAACGAATTTTATTTCAGTTCGCGCATAAATGCGCAGGCGGAAGATTGTGGGTGAACTAGTCGCAATTTATCAGAAATTATTAATAAATGAACATCGAACCCATCTAAGATCGCTAGGATAAACGACAAACTTATTAAAAAATATTTGTTGTAGTTACTAAAAGTATTAGTTAACTTAAGACTGATTTAATCACATAAAAAAATAACTACGTTTGTTTAGAACTGCGGTTCTCAAAAGGTGTTCCGAGAGAATACCATAAATTGTCATTTATTGAACCTCAAAAAATTCTTGAAAGAATATTTCTCTGAGGAGTTACAGGACATCGACTGGGTTCAAAATCCATTCGCAAATAGACCAAACCATCAATATTAACTGTGTATGAGAATTTTATCGATATTGAGAATTCATTTGCTAAAACAAAAATTCGAATCAGCTGATTCAAACTTTAATGACTTTTGTATTGGGCTTAAAGACGAATACTCTGCAGTTGTTGAGAATGCTTTCATGGTTCTGCTTCCGTTTATATCAACTTACCGATGTGATGCTCACTTTTTAGCTTACGCCTAAACTAAAAATAAGTTCAGATCTAGACTGGATGCCGCTCCATATCTCCGCATTCAATTGTCGGATATGAAACCTAATTTGAGTGCTATTATAAGTAAAACTGTGAAAAAATGACATTCTTCAGATAAAATACGTGCAGTAAAGATTTTAAATTCAAAATATAGTCTTTCTTTAAAAGTCGAACATTACAATATGCAAACAATGTGTCGTGGGTCTTAAAAATATCATTTTTGACAATTTGCTTTTTAATTGTCGAGATGGGATTCCGCCAAAAAAGGTAGATCATTAGGGTTCCAATGCCTAGAAGTACCCATTGACAATGGTTTAGAAGTCAATTTTTAGGAAGGCATTGGTTTCATCAAATCTATGGACGGACTGCGCATGACATTTGTATATTATAATTTCTCTAGAATTTTAATGTATGCACCAAAAGCAATTTGAACCTTATTGACGCGATTAAACACTGGATACGGACAAATATCCGTACAATTAATCCGGATTTTATAAATAAAACGCCGTTATTAATTTTAAAAAGTTTGAATATTTTATTTTAAAAACGTGATCAGTTGGAGATGTAATGCCTCAGAGTTAATTTGGGTTATATATATTAAAGCGTATTTCGATCATTAAACGAACTATATAAAAAAAAATACAACAAACCATCACGCCGTTTTCGTAGGCAGAGAGGACAGAACGCCATATCACTCTGTCTTTGTATACATACCTCGCTTCCTCTACATCCATTTATCTTCTCATGTACGCACGCCGATTATTCCTACTCTTGACATGTCCATCTTCAAGTATTTGATGGACTCGATCGTGCCATGTCTTTCTCGGTCTTCCTCGTTTTCTGCATCCATCAACATTCGCATCATAGATACTTTTAGCCGTTCTTTCGCTGTCCATCCGCTCTACATGTCCAAACCAACGCAGCACCCTTTTCTTGATTCTGTCGATAATTCATGTCTCAGCCTTTCATAGTTCACGGTGGTTTCGGCCAGTAATTAGCCGAAACCTGCGGTCAAGATGTGACGGATTACGTTCGGCTGTACGCGGATGGAAAATTAATACAATCAGAGATATATTTACCATAGGATTGTTGTCCATTCAAATAATTAGTTATTGTATAGGAATGAGGAAGTTCAGTTTTTTTTATTTGAAAATAAAATATTAAACTAAGCCAAAATTTTCTTAAAAATTTTATATACCTATCGTATTATCAGCGCTACGATTTTTTGAAGTTTTGTATTCCCGAAATAACTCCGCGTGTGGCGTCAGAGGTTCTTTTCCGGTTATTCTCGATCAGTTCTTCCCATTGGTCCATTCACGGTAAGCAAACCGGAAATATTCCATAACTCTCATATCACAGGTTGATTCATATGAACCAGTGATGTCATTCAAAGTAGTTCGTTTTTATTAAAATGTTTTTTTATTTTTGGCGTACAATTAAATGCTCCAATTTTTACCGCGCGCAAGAAAATATTTATTGTATCCTATTTCCCGTAGGGCTGAAGTTCTTTACTGGCTAACATAAAAAAAAACAGACTGACTTGAAACTTGACTACAGTTGGTAGTTCTAAGATCTAACGTATTTATATTTTTGTAATTCCTTTAAAGTTAATAGTTAAAGTTCCTATAGCGTACATTAAATAACTGTTTCGTATAAATTATATGTTTAACACAAGGAACCAAAAAAGCGCTAAAAATAAACAACTTATGTCAATAAATTTATGCCTTTTAATTCATTGTGAATTTTATTTAAAACTCATTTTAATGAGCTCGTAAGGTTTAACGCCTTTTTAATTTTTATTTTTATGATATACATAAGAGGTAAAACAAAGTATTAAAAAAAGGATAATTGCATAGCAATGAAATACATCGGTAGTCAGACGGAAGAAGGGACCATCTGTATTTTTGTCTATGTTTCAGTTTTAATTAATATTTCAGTAAATACACGCATCAAAAAAATAAAAAAATCAGCTTCATTTGGAATGGTAATTTATTATTGAAAAGCAACACTTAAATATTTTAGTTTGTGGATTAAAGTCTTGAAATTGAGACGTATTTCAGCTCTCCTGAACATTTTTGAAAATTACAGATGGTGCCTTCTGCCATATGACTACCGTCATATTAACAGTAAAAATAGTTAACAAAAATTCCCATAAAGGCATGGCCTGTTCGTGGGTATACAATAAATGTTTATGAATTTTTGCTCCGATAATAAATAGACAGTTGTTATATTCTTGTGTAACAAAAGAGAAAAAAATAACATTCTGTAAAAGATTATAAAGTTTTTATAATTTATTTTTTTATGTAGTAATCAAAAAAGGAAATAAAAAATATTTAAAAAAACATAAAAATATTTCTTACTATTAAAGGGCAACAAAATATATCATGTAAAAAAGAGTTCAAATCATTAGTTTGAATCCAGGATAGAGCGTGTTTTTTAAAAGAAGGAAAATTTTGAAAGTTTGGGATCAATGAACTATTATCAGTAAAAAAAAGAATTAAAAAATTTTGGGCCTATAAAATAAGCATGTCTCTGTTCTAGCCTCGTTTTACAATGTGGTATTTCTAACACACGATTCCTTCTTTGACTCGATCTATTTGAATTACTTGTAAATAATTTTTGGTTCTTAAATATATATTTTAAACATTGAAAACAACAAAACAATGTAACCACTGAAAACAATTTGGGCCTTATTTTGGGCGTTTTGAAGATTTACTTATTTAAATAAGTTTCGGTTTCGGCCGAAAATGGAACAGAAGCCGAAATACGGTTTCGGTTTCGGCCGAAAATCTTGTTTCATCAGCTCCTAGAAATTAAAGGATAGGAAGAGAGGAGTATTTAAGGAATTTACCTACGATTAACTATCTTACGTGTCGAATGAGAACACATAAACGTATTTCCCCCAAATACTGCGTAAAGTGGATTAAGATCGACCTGAAGATTATTTATCGGGGTCATTACGAAAGGATGCTATTGATTTTATATTTCGGGGAAGTTTCAGCAATTATCACACAGGCATAATGTACGTGACGTCACACGACCGCAATCGCGGGCAATCGGAAATGGCTTGAGTTGAGTTTTTTTAGTATTGTATTTTACACGGATAAAATCTAAGAGTAATAACCTAATAGAATCGCCCATGCGGAGAAAAACCAATCTATGATTATGAGCGCAAAGTTAGCAAGATATTACAGCAACACAACGGAGCGTAGGTATTTGGGTTGAAAATTGAAAGCGCAAACCGAAACCGCCCGTTACACGATTGTTGTTAAACTAAATACCACGCCTAAAATTTGGAACGCTTTTGTTCTATGCCATAGAGCTAAAGGGCTTCTTAGATAATTATTACAAACAAACAAACCATCACGCCGTTTCCCCGTAGGGGTAGGCAGAGAGTATAGAACGCCACAACACTCTATCTTTGCATACAGATCTTGCTTCCTCTACATTCATACATCTTCTCATGCACGCGCGCGCGCCGATTATTCTGACTTTTGACATGTCCCTCTTTAAGTATTTGTTGGATTTGGTCATGCCATGTCTTTCTCGGTGTTCCTCTATTTCTGCATCCATCAACATTAGCATTGTAAATATTCTTAGCCGTTCTCTCGCTGTACATTCGTTCTACATGTCCAAACCAGCGCAGAGCTCCTTTCTTGATTTTGTCGATAATGCTTGTCTCAGTCTTATATAATGTTATTATAGCTAATTATTACTCTGAGGATAAAACCTTATAATTCCCCATCCCGGCTAATAGAGTCGTCCATACAGACAAAAACCATTATATGATTATCAACTACGAAGTTAGTTACAGTTCACAGCAATACAACGGGCCGTATGTACTCAAGTCGAGAATTGCGAGTGCAAGCCGAACTGATATATGCGCATCCTAGTTCGTAGTGGTTCGTTGAAGATGTTAGGATTCGTCTCGCGTACTGCCAGGGTTTTGGTAATACACGAGTACTGAGAATTCTTTATAGCTCGTTGGTGCGAAGTAGACTCGAGAGTGGCTCGATGATTTGGGGACCGTGTGAGTTGAAGTACTCTCTTATGGTGGAGAGGGTTCAGAAGAACTTTCTTCGGTTTCTCTACATGAGGGAGTGCGGATATTATCCATGGCTTTATCCCACTGAGTTCCTCCAGGGTATGCTTGGTTACAGCAGTTTGAAGACCAGAAGAAATGTGTATTTAACTACGCACTTCTTTTGATTGTTGCGCGGTATTATTGACAACCCTGAAATTATGCGGAGCTAAGCTTTTATGTTCCGGATAATTATCAGCATAGACTGTTTCACATTCCAATATACAGGACTAACCTGCCAATGGTTATGCCTGTTGGAAGGGCTGTCTCTATGTTGAACAATATTACTTTGGACATTGGCATTTTTCACGTCACTGAGGGAGTTTTTCGTTACAAGATTCTCTTACTTTTTTAACATATTATTCTCTGGATATTATGTACCTATATACGTGACGATATTGAGATGATATACGATATTGAGATGTGGCAGAGATATACAAAGATTCAAGATATATGTAGACGGTACTGAACATGCTTTCGGTAAAGCAAAGAGTAATTTTAAATATATTAGTGTTAATACCGAGACTGCATAGGTTAGGTAACACTTATGGAACGGCTGCAGACATTCTGTCCAATTCTTTACCATCTTATAAGTCCACAATATCAAGTTTATTTGTAGCTGCTCGTCAAACTATTATTGACAATTCAATTCCATAAATTAAAAAAAATACTTACTTGTTTATTTTTATTACCTTATACTTGTTTTTTATTTTTTACTATTTTATCAAATTGCATTGTAGTATTGGCAAATACGCATTTCATATATAAATATTTTTATTTCTTCTTTTTTCGCGATAATATATGCTTGCTTGTTTATTAATGCAACTTAAATTTGTCTTTCTTGCTTACCGTAACACTTTATTTACTGTGTTTGCTTAACAGAATTTATTTCATAAGCCTATATCTTTGCATTTTTTATTTATATGCTTACTGTTTTTTCTTGCAAACCTTTGTTATTATTGTTTTTTTTTTTACTTTGTAAAACTTTTTATTATATCCTTTCGAACTAATTTCACATATTTTTTCTGTATATTCTGTGTTTATTATTAAGTATGTTAGCATGTTTTTTTTTTTTTTGTAAATGCTTTTTGGGCGTTAATGAACAAAATAAAAAAATAAATATTTCAATTTGAAAATAAATTATTTCCCGAATACAAGTTCAGTAATTTTCGGCGTAATAACGAAATGCATCGCTATCCAACGAGGGAAGGTGAAGGTTTCAGGCTCCCAAGAACAAGAATCCTGGCAACTCAAAACAATCCGTATAATAAAGGACTTAGGATGTTTAATAGGTTGCCAAAATAGATAAGGAATGCTAGGGTCTATCGCATCGTTTAGTAGGATGGCGATGATTTTTGCTAAAAGCAAACATCCATATAGGTAGATAGAGTGTCATCGGAAAGCGTCTGAATTTTATAAAAATGTTTCGTTTTTTAAATTATTTTTGTATATATAGTTTATTAGTTAAGGTATAACTAGGTGTTTAAATTTTATTTGTGCAACTATATAAAATAAATACCATAGAATTAAGAATTGTCTTCTTAATTCTATGATAAATACATTACATTCCCATCTCAAAAACGTTTTGTCTCTGATGTAATAAATTTCAATATCAATAACCAACTCCCTAGAGAGTGGAATCCAGTCTTGTCTACAATTATTTATTGACTTTTAGATATTCATCAAATATCAATCTACGCTGAATTTTTCATACAAATGCAATGACGTATATCAAAAAAATATTTACGATATCAAGAAAGCATTATTAAGAATTGTTTGAAAGTATGCCACGGACACGCCGAGAGTACAATTTATATTGGTTATAGTTATGCAAAATATGGTCGGACAAAAAACTGGCGGGTTTGCATGTAATTCAGTGTTCATTGTCCGCCATTATTGATTGGATTTGTTACCACGGCAACCGGACCGTACACAAACAGGCGTGACTTCAGCCACGGGTCAGCTGGTCACAGCGGGACATAACACCCCCACGCCAGAAGTTAAGGGCGCCTTGTTACTAGGGATGCAACCCGCCTACATCGAAAGCATCGAGAAATCGGCCGATTAAATTATATTTTTAAATTAGAATATTAGTGGAGGCCTAAACATGTCTCGATAACCTGGTGGGCTGTACTTATTTGTGTAAAAAAGGTATTACTACTACTACACTCCTTTCTTCATAGTATAGTGTAGATATTTAGTCAATTTTTATTTCAAAAAAAATAATGTACATGTCAATGTAATTTAATATAATCATCATAATATAACTACAATATGTTCATATACCACTGATTTTCTCAAATTGAACGTTTTGAGTAGGTTGGTAAAAATTACCTCAAGGCAATATGCCCGCCCTTATTTATTTATTAATATGTTTTTATTTGTTGTGATGTACATTTTCACATTCACTTAAATTTACTAACAGTATAGCAAAAATATTAATTAATAAGTAAACTAAATTAAATATATCTAAAAAGCTATATACTCGTAATACACAAATTATTTATCGCTATGCATAATATGTATGTGAACTGTACATGTATATAAAGTGTTTAAATAAATACCATTACGCTATTTCCCCGTAGGGGTAGGCAGAGAGGATGGACCGCCACACACGTCTATCCTGGCACACATTCCTAGCTTCTTCACATTCATACATCTTGTTATGCCTTTCGGTTCTGTTTGCTTTTGAGATGACCAGATTCAAAATTTTGGTTTATCTGATCATGCCGCGTCTTCCTCGCCATATATATCTGTTTTACCATTATTTTGTCATTCATACGTTCTACGCGAACAAACCATCTCAGAGACTCTTTCTTAATCTTATCAATCACACATTGATTTAAGAGATCGCATTTCGACCGCGTTCACTCTGCTTTCATCTGTCCTTGCCAGTTCCATGTTTCACTTCCAAACATAAGTGTTGGTACTAAATTTCCATTGTGCACTGCCAGTTTCTTCGATTGACATATTTTTATTTTTATTTTTAATTTATTTGTTTATTTTAATTATTATTATTATTATTATTTTATTTTTTAAATTCATTTGTATATCACTATATGCAATGCATCCTTATTTAAGTAACAATGGCAATCGGACATAATATGTAGGTACATACAATGACAAATCAGATGCTTTTCCATCTAACACTGACGAATTCGATGTTTTTTCATCGAACACTGACGAATTTGGTGTTTTTTTCAATCGAACAACGACGAATCCGACGTTTCCCTCGTCGAACACTGACGAATTCGATGTTTTTTCATCGAACACTGACGAATTTGGTGTTTTTTTCAATCGAACAACGACGAATCCGACGTTTCCCTCGTCGAACACTGACGAATTCGATGTTTTTTCATCGAACACTGACGAATTTGGTGTTTTTTTTTTTTAATTAAACAACGACGAATCCGACGTTTCCCTCATCGAACACTTGACGAATTCGATGTTTTTTTCAATTAACACTGACAAATCCGATGTTTTTTTCAACAAACATTGACGAATCCGAAGTTTTTCATGGAACACTGACGAATTTGGTGTTTTTTTTAAATCGAACAACGACGAATCCGACGTTTCCCTAATCGAACACTTGACGAATCCGATGTTTTTTCTTTATCGAACGTTGACGAATCAGATGTTTTTTATATCGAACACTGACGAATCCGATGTTTTTTTTCCAACAAATACAGACGAATCTGAAGTTTTTTCACGGAACACTAACGAATATATTTTGTACATGACGAACCTGATGTTTTTTACATTTAACACTGACAAATCCGACGTTTTCTTGACGATATATCAATGTTTATCATAATATATTTTTGCGCTTCCCTATTTGTTGATGCCGCTTACCGCTAAATGCTAACCTAATCGCTGCCCTAATGACGAGGAATTTAGAAAATAGCCTTGTACTTCATCGAATATTCAATTACAATAACATAATACTATCAACATTGGCAGCCCAGCGGTGTAATGGCTTTTACCTCGCGCACGGTGGGTTCCGGTACGATTTCCGATGAGATCGCAACAATCAAAATCTACACAATAATTTACTGCCATAATCAATGCAGGCCCTGTTGTACACAACACATAAATTGAAATAAGGCTAAGTATGATATGTCTCTATTTAGGCATTTTGAATTATCATCGGATTCGTTTCGATCTACAATCTGACAAAATATGGTATATCTTCGTTTTATAGGGTTAGAGAATATTAGCCGTGTTTCTTTATATGTCTACTTTTCTATTTCCAAATATGGCAAATCGAGATATGTATGACAACAGACGCGACATACCATCTTGAGAAATGGAGTGATAGTTGATAATTTACGATTTGTCAAACATATTTAATTTTGCCGTCCGTAGATGGCTAATTATGATATGTCAGGGAAGTCTGGAAAAAAAATTTTTTTTTCTGCATTTTGAGTAAACACGCTTTGGTGGAACAAAAATCCTGGATAAACAAATGTTCAATGCATCTACTGACACTAGGATTGTGCTCGTAAACTAAAATTCAGATTTTTTAGTTTATAAAGTGACATATTGGCCATCTTGCCACTGAAATGGCAAAACGTATTCATAAGGTCCATTTTTTGTATGATTTCTTCCAGTATAAGCGTCAATTGGCTGATGCCGCGGCTCACTACTTTCTCCGTAATTTGACGCCGGTAGGGATAGTAATAAAAAATTATAAGTCGAAAAGTTCGAAAGTCGTTAAATTTTTCTACCTAACGACAGAAAATAAATTGTGAGGCTCAAAGGAGCGATATTTTTAGGTATCTAAGATCCTAATCGACCGATGTCCGAATTTTCCAGCATGTAATAGTCGGCGATAACCGATAGTTTCCTGCTAGTTAATTCAAATTATTTTTTTTGTTTTTTTATTCTTTATTCAACTAACCAACAGCTACATTTGTCATTTACAAAAGACAAAAGAAATAAGCCAATTACAGGTTTTTACAAGTAAATTTCAAAACAGATTTTTCAAAAGTAGTTTTGTTTAGCCTAATTGTTTTGTTCTTTTGTAATTTACCAATGTAATAGTGGTCTTTTGCAAAAATAACGTAAATAAATAAAGTAAATACATAATGGCATCCGATATATTGACAGAGACGGATATTATCTTTTTAAAGGAACAACTTGCTAAGTCTCTATTTTAGAGGCTGTCGGCAGGTGGGAAAGAGAGGGTATGAAAGGAAGTTATGACAAATACACCACAACACCTAGACTAACTGAGATTTTTTTTTCCGTTCAATTGGCGGGAATCGAGCATGTGACACCCGTTTCACAGTTGGCCGTCTAACCAACTGCGCCACGGCGCTTTTCTGGTAAGGGAATATTAAAGTTTATGCATTTATAGGGTATCCATGCAGATGAACCTTGGACGAGTGCTTTCGATTCAATGGCTACTAACCATTCTTGAGGTCCTGGGTTCTACGCTTAAACTTATTAATCAGTTAATGATGATGACCTATCATTGGCTGGATCACTTCACATACTGTATAAAATTCACCATTCTGCCTATTTTTAAATATTCACATTTCAATTCTTCCATCGGATCATTTTTGTGAAATAAGAGTTGAAGCCCTTATTGATGTAAGTAAAATTATACCGATTTATTTTACATAGTAGGAAATGTTAATTTTTATACACCTTAGATCAGTCGGTTTTTATTGTACATCCAAATCATTGCAGACAACAACTAGAATAAACCCACTAGGAAGTTATAACAATTTAAGGACTAATTACACATCACTATAATGCACCTTTAGTAACATACTATTGCAGCATTACTGCCATCTATGGTCTACAATTGGTAACATTAAGTATAAACCAATTTCGACTGAGGAGTGATTTCAAATAAAAATAAAAAATGTTTTTTTTAGAATTTACACAAATATTTCTGTTACGGGACTATTATTTTTTTTTGTCAAGATGCACTATGCATTATTAGGTGTGTATAGGGAAACGATGATGAAGACACCTTTAGTTTAGACTGATTAAACTGACAATGGAAACAAAAGGTTACAGTATTAACTATGTCCATTTAAGCTACAACAAATCATTTTTTATATCAGAACGTCCATATTAGTTTCAAAAGATGGATTAATCAAAAGTATAATAAAAAAATAATTTTACAACAATTTAATTAAAGCCAATAAACAGACCGAACCATCAATCGAAGTAGATAATAATGATAATAATATCAGATAATTTATACAGTATCATATCCATGAAAAATAACCTCAAGAGAACAGTTATTTGATTTTATATCACACTTTCAGCGATTATTCTCCTTAAAACGGACTATTTTAGGACTCAATGAGACCTTTGTCCAGTATCAAGTAAAAATAAATAGGGTGGGTGCCTATATAAAATAAACTTATAAGCTCACAAAACACTAAGCTCTTAAAGACTGGGAAAAAATGCCTGGCAAGGATTACCCCAACGGAGACACATTAATTTTAATGTTTTATATTTTATAAAATTAATAGATAAATGTTTCAGAGTCAGACTAAATTTAAGTTCCTATTTCTACCACTAGTGGCACACTCGCGCACTTCAGTAGAACTGTCAAAATATAAATGAAAATTTTAACAAATATTAATACTTACATTAAAAATAAAAATAACAATATTTATTCTATACAGAAGGGGCTGCAGCCTTTATGGACGGGCCGCCGTTGCTAAGCACATAATATAAATAATTTATAGAAAAAAAACATAATTAGCATGTTCGGGGACAGTTTTTCTCATAGAATTCATTCAAAAGGACAAATATCATAACTTTCTTATTTTAAAAAAAGAATTTACTTTCGATTGTACGGTAGTTGGTGGTTTGAAGTAAATATTATTTGACTAGCATACTGGCACACATTTGTCGCTGACTGTGTTTTATAGAAAGACAATAACTCATCCTACCATACGATTACTTCAGTTTCACTTAGGCTCTATTATCTTTTAACTACCAATGTTTTTTGAACTGACAGCTTCGCTTCACCCATTATTTTCTTAATGAGAGTCACGATTTTAATAGGTATAACCGGCATAACCACGAAGACATAAATAAGAAAATTACTTACTTCTTCGAAGGGCGTTCTGAGCATCATTAGTCATGGCATCAGCTTCATCCAGGATAACCAATTTGAAACCAGCTTTGAAGATGGTTCGCGTTGAGGCAAAGTTTAAAATCTGGCCACGTACAATACCAATACCACGATCATCCGATGCATTTAATTCTAAAACCTAAAAATAATTCAAACCCGCATTATTTTTTTATGGCAGTACAACAACCCAGGAGGCCCAATTACAGTGGTAAAATACATCGACGAGGCCCGAGAAAAATCACATTTAATTTTGTTATGTTACTTTGAATCAAACCCGAAGCCTTCTGTGTGTAGAGCATGTGTAAAGCAAGTGTCTTAGCCATTACACTACAGGGGCGGTCTTGTATGTAAGAGGATCACATTAGCAAAACCCAGAATTTCATGTTTTTTTTTAATACTTTTTATGCCATGTGGTATAGCAGAAAACAGGAAAAATAAAAAATTAACATTACAACACAATATACTAGTCATATAGAACTAAACACATAGAAATAGTATGTAGCAATTTTGTTACAATATGACACTGGCAATTCTCTAAACATTTCATCTATTTTTTTCTTTTTTTTGTTATTCCAGTAAAATGGTGCAGAGCCAATTCTACCATATAAACATAAACATAAATATAAACATAAATATAAATATAAACATAAATATAAATATAAACATAAACAAAATTTTATATTTGCTGCACTTATGGTGGTCTTAGCATATCCCGCAATCGCTCGAACAACGGTAAATGAATCCACCCTGCAGTGGCTTGGGAAGTGCGTTATTAGAGCTTTTCAGGCGTTTCCATAGGCTCCTGGCTCTTTGAAGAAGTAAGGCTATTTAATTCTGAACTATCCTAAATGCCAAAACATAAAATGTGCAGGAGAGCAATTTTTTCTACTTTAGAAACGGTAAGTTTTAGAGTATTTTAAATGCCATGTTATTGAAAAATTGTTAAAAGCAAGGAAATCCTGTGAAGAATTCCTAGGGGCTTAGGATAGTTTGGATGAATGATCTCGAGTGATTGGAATTTAGGATAAACGGAAATCAATGAATAACTTAAAAAGTAAAGCATATTTGGTATTTAAGATAATACAAAAAGAAAGGGAATTTCAAGGAGAATCATATTCCGTAAAAAAGGCATTTCTAAAAATTGGAGTTTAGGATAGTTCAGAATTGAATGGACGATTTGTATAATCCCTTACAGTTTTTATGTGTTTTTAGAAAAATTCACAACAAGATGAAATGAAGGGTTAAAATAATTATATTATCAACAGATAGAAATCCAATCAAGAAAGTGAATGTGGAATTCCACGCATTTGTAGAGCTCTTCTAACATATTGGATATTTAAAATTTGCCCAAAAATCTAAATATTTGGGCAAGTAAATCATAAGAATGCAAACATTCATTTTATTAATGCAGGAAAAAATTATAATGGCTTACCATGGAACTGAACTGCTGTGGTGTATACATTTGTTTTGCACAAGCTAGAATTGTGGATGTTTTTCCAGTTCCCGGAGGCCCATAGAACAGAAGATGGGGTAATTGATCTTCTTGCATGAATTTGTTGACTAATAACAAAAAAAAAAAATTCAATTAAATGCGCCAATCAAAAAAGTAATCATGTAAATGCGTCGAATATTATCACGCTTACTTGTTTTGATAATATCATCATGAGATACGAGGTCGTCCAATTTTGCAGGACGATATTTCTCGACCCTGGAAACATAACCTTTAATAATGGCAGACCAACAAATCAAATAAATATTTATGATGAGGATGAACGCGATTATTACTTACCATGGTAAATTAATTTTCGCTTCCCCCAAAGTCATGATTATGTAGTGTTTCAAAAGTTTTAAACGATGCAAACCGATTTACGAAAAACCGCAACACTGACAATGGGTTAGATCTTAGATGACAACTGACATGAGAAATGGCGGCAAAATATTGTAAACATCAAAATAACCCAATTGGTCAATGTTACCAGCCGGAAATTATAATTTTCGCCACAATATTTTTTTTTTTTAGTTTGATCATTAACGTTTAAATATTAAAGGCCGTGTACACGTAGACAATACAATATTCTTCTGTTCCAGGACTCGACCATTGTCCAAATTTAAAAATAATTTATTGAACAGGATATTGTTCCGAGACATTGTCACTGAGATGGACGAGCAGGCCATCTCCGCAGAACAATGATCACCCTAACCACCACGCGCGGTCGCATTGCCCTCGTGTAAACGCAAACGGACAAGATTTTAGGACGATAGTGATTTGTTCGAGGCGTACGTGTCGCTCCCGCGCATATTTTATGCCGAAAATGGCCGCAGATTTTTTTTTTGTTATTTAGTTCGATCTTTAACAATTTCAATTCATATTGATACAAAATAAACAATATTATTTGTGAACTCGCTCGTAATAAACACCCTCGTGTATTATTTTTTTTCACGGCGCTCACGTGTGAACTGCGGCCGAATTCCCGTATTGTCCCAGCGTGATGAGTGCGGTCGAGGCTGTTCACGGAGCTGGGACAAGACAATATTGTCCTCCATCTTGTATTGTCAACATGTAAACGATACTGTAATGTCATACAGCATAATGTATTATTATTATTTTGCAATATATTTTCTAAAGGTAAACATGTTTTTTTTTCGTTTCGTTGTTCTAAGTTTTTTTTTTTTTTTTTTTAATAAAAAGAAATATTTGCGTTCTTATGATTTACCCAAATATTTAATTTTGAGGGCCATTCTCAACGAGTTGTAAATAACTCACTATTAGAAAATGGAATCAAGTTGGGGTAGAGTGGGATTCGAACGACGGACCTTTGGTCCGTGAGTCCGAGACGAGCCACGGGACCACAACCCGATATATAGTTATTTCCTTTTGATTACTTCGCAATACATGTGACTTGTTTTCGGCCAAATTTTTTTATACAAGGCCTCAACAAAGGAAAACACCATTGAACGGGTAGTATTTGTTACGTTTAGGAGCTAATTTAAGTTTAAAAAATAGAGTGGTGTTCGCTGATTTTACATGAAAATGAAATAAATTATCTTAATAAGAACAAAATGAGCCACCCTTAGGTATAAAAAAATATTGCGCGGGTTGCCTTAATGCTTATGGCATTTTTACATTGTTTAATTACGAAATAATATCATTTTTTAATGCCCGCATAATACAATAGCGCATGCGCCTACTCGATTAGTAATTTAGAAATATCGAATTAGCCTAATAATTTCATTTTGTTTACGTAGAAGGATATGCGTGATTTTGTTTATTTTTAGTAATTCAACAAAAAGATTATTTAAATTTGGTAAAGCTCTATTAAGTCAATTTTATTGTTTAAAAAAAATAATGCTCATCTCGCAAAATTGTAAGATTGCCAATGGTACCTCGTAGATATACGGGTATAAAATTTTACGCTGAAATAAAACTGTTTTTTCTTCCTTCTACGCGGGCAAATTAAATTATTGTTTCTCTTTTAGAAATGCAAACAAATCTATTTGTAATTTCAAAATTACGAGTCTCTCGACAAGATTGACATAAAATATAATATTTCTATTATTTTTAGTACATACATTTCATACTGGCAACTGGCAACATACTATACATAAACGAGGACACAGAAAAATATAAAAAAAATGAGACAGAATTTTTAAATAACGTTTATTTTTTGTTTCACATAATACATACTTAAACTACCTACACTAAATTAAGATATTATAAAAAAACGTAATTAACGTTAAACTAGAATCATTCTCCCATATGAGATATCAACATTTTTATTATTTTCATGTATTTCATTACTATGGATTTTTTTTTTTTAAATTCCTGTTTTGCCTCTCATGGATGTTGTAAAAAACAAAAAATATATAATTGAAAAAATGCCGAGATTTAATCTTTACTCATGTGCACAAAAAACTGTACGATGTTTCATTATTTGATTATGTTTTTTTAACGTTCAAACGTTCAAAAGTACAAATTTGTAATTGGTTACATAATGGTTATGTATATTGAAAATAAAATGTTTTTATTGTAGACCATTTTTAGCGTATTCAATGCTGGTCAGGAGAAACAAAGGAAATATAGGAAAGTAATGAAAATGTACATAGATGTAAATGTGGGTAGGTATCTAAGTACATTATTTTGTTATGTAAAGTAAACCTATGTTGTAGAATTTTTTATAGAAGTTATCAAAAGTAGTATCTTATATAACCACTATTCACAAATATACTTATTATATGTTACAAACTAGTAAAAATCAATCACAAAAACCTCTTTCGAGAATTTTATCACAATTATTATCCTTATGATAAATACGTCTACTTGACACAGCAGTCTGAATAAGTATTTTTACTCAAAACGAGTAAGTTTTATGTAAACCTTTTGTATTATTTGATAAACTACAAAATACACGTTTTTTCCAATAATGAGGAACTTCAGCCCTACGGGAAACTGGATACAAAAAATGTTTTTTTGCGCGTGGTAAAAATTAGAGCATTCAATTGTACCGCAAAATTTCTTGAAAATGTACGAAAAAAATATTTTAATAAAAACGCACTACTTTAAATGACGTCACTGGTTCATATGAACCATCCAATGATATGAGAGCTTTGAAGGATATCCGGTTTAGTCACCGTAAACGAACCAATCGGAAGAATCGAAGGATGATAGAGAAAATCCAAAAGAAGTTTCTGAGATATCTCTACATGAGAGAGTGCGGGTATTATCCTCGGCTCTACCTAACCGAGTTTCTCCAGGGTATGCTTGGCAACAACAGTTTAGAGACTAGAAGGAATGTGTATTTGACTACAGATTTTTATCGATTGTTGCGCGGTATGATCGATAATTTTGAGATAATGATGAGCATTGGTTTGTATATTCCTGACCTAAGACAGCGTGAGCATAGATCGTTTCATATTCCGATAAACAGGACCAACCTGTCTATGGTTATGCCTGTTGGAAGGGCTACCGTTATGCTGAACAACATCGCTCTGGATGTTGATCTGTTCCATGTATCCGAAGGAGTTTTCCGGAGTAGGATTCTTCTACTACTTTGACATGAGTCTCTTTCATGTATTTTTTTCTTTTTTATAATATGTACGTATTGAATATATGTTTGTAATGTATATGTTATATTTAAATAAATTAATTGAAGAACTGTCAGAGAACAACCTCTGCCGTCACACGCGGAGTTATTTCAGAAATACAAAACTTTAAAAAATCATAGCGCTGATAATATGATATATGAAAATAAAAAACTTTTGGCTTAGTTTAATATTCATTTAACAAATAAAAAAATAAAAAAGACACTGAACTTCCTCATTGATTAGTTTTGATAATGCACTAAAAAACAAACAGGAAGCACATAAATATATTTTATTGTTTATCTAATCGCAAAAAACTGGCAAGCTTATTACTCGTAAATAGGTAGCTTAGAATTTTATATAAGACCTTATTTGATTTATAAGAAATTTGCGCTTCTTACAATTAAAAAAAACTTTATGAAATAAGTAATACCAATAATAATACTGTCCAATTCAATATAGTATTCAATACCAATTACTATAATTTATGTTTTCTTATTATTAGAATAAATGTAAATATGTGTATTATAAAAACATTTTAGATATTTTCAGATATAAATACTTTTATTGTAAGATTCGACTTAATAATGCTAATAAGTTTTGATTTTTCAAGGCATCAAAATTTTATTTCAGTTAGCATTTTTATTTTCAATGTACATATTAAAATTACAGTAGACGCTCTCTTAACCGGCCTTGACGGGACGGGCCCGGGGCCGGATAACAAAAACGCCGGTTATTTTATTTTATTTTATTTTATTACCAGGCCAAGAGGCTCACTTACAGTGGTGAATTACATCACAGAACACCCAGGCTGGAGAAAAATCACATTATAGAGAAGGTAGTGAAAACACATAAAAAAAAAACACTTTCGCAAGGAAGAGAAAAAACATAATTTTTTCAAAACATTAAGAAAACAGAACTTTTATTCTGTTTAAGGAACTCTCACATTAAAAATTAACATTTCACAAACTGTAAAAAATATGTACAGGAAAAAGCCAAACATCACTCCAAAAGAGGCATTCCTAAAAGCAGGCGGGATAATGCGGCGAGACGGTTAAAACGGCGCCGGTTAAAAGAGCGTCTACTGTATATAACTATCGCTAAAATTCTGACAGTTGTAAATAAACTAACATAAATTTATATCAATTAATATACACTTGTATTTATGTACACGATTAAAAATGTACATCATCCATCACATGTGACATCAATAATGTATTAAACTGTAGTACCCATAAACATTATTTTAATAATTAACGTTTTGAGATAATGTCAGTTTTATTTTAAGATACAACATTATTTTTATAATGATGTGTTTTGCTTATCGTTCGCATATTTATTTTCCAAAGCGTCACAGTATTCAGGGGGGGATGCATTTTGAAAGGCTTCGTTGATTTGGGCCGCTGACTCCGTACAACTTTTCCTGTATTTTCCTTCAGAACTATGCCTGATTCCGTACCCGAAGTAAATTGCATAACCTGAAAAAATTAACAAGTCAATAATAATAATATTTTACGTATTTACCGCAAAACCACGAGGGCAAATATTCTAATAATTCGTTAATTATTATTGTTAAAAAACACATTCGGCATTTTTCAGTCCGTATTTTCATTATTAAAAATAATAATTTTATAATTTTTTTTTTTTTCATTACTAATATTAATTTTATTCAAACCTTGCAAAATTCTATGATCAAATTGCTACTACATAAAGATGTATACCGCCAGAGACACAATATTTCAATATCATTAATGTATAAATCTGTAAATAAATTATCTGTTAGGGCTCTACTTTGGTACAAATTAATTTGTCAGCATGCGTCGCACTCTGAGTATAAACTCAAGTTGGTACATGATTACAACTCCAGGTTTACTAGTATAGAAGGGCTAGCTGTTCCTGGATACTGCAATAAATATGGCAAAAGGACACTGCAATACAGTATACCTAAAATATTTAACATGTTACCAAACAATATTAAAAATACTGAGCTAAATACAGGAGTGCGACGTTTGCTCAAATTATGGTTATTAGAAAAAAGTTTTTTGTATTAGTGATAGTTTTTAATTTTTCATAATGTAATCTGTAATTGTTTTTCAAGTAAAATTATTGTTAATGTAGGTTAAGTGTAAATAATCGATGTAATTTATAAGAACCTGCTGACGAGTTGTATGTATGCAACTCAGCAGGACTTTAATTTAAGACTATTTTGTAAATATTTTTAGAGAAATAAACAAGAAATTAAAAAAATAAAATAAACTAATCTGAAATACGTCAATCAACACGCTGTATGTATGTAACACAATTTGATTATTTAAAGTTTGTCAACGTGGATAAAATAAAATTGCGTGATTTTGGAAAGACACGACATATTTTTTTAATGTTAATCCAAACCGCTTCTAATATGATACTCGTATATTATTGAGTATATTATAATGATCCATGTTTCCTTACCTACGGCAAGCCAAACAATAAACCGAATCCATGTTTGAACATCCAACTGCACCATCAAGTATAGGTTCATTAAAATACTGACACAAGGAAGAAGAGGAACAAGTGGAACCTGAAAATAAAAACAAAAAAATAACTACATAAAAAAGACATACGCAAAACAAAAAAATATATTTAAAATAATAAAAATAACTAAAAATAAGTTTTGTATATTTTTTGACGTGTCCTCCTATTCTCTGCAATTGGAAAAAAATGGCAACAAATTAAATATATTGTGCTTCATTATTTTACAACTAATTATTCAATAATCCATTGCATCTTCACCGTACACAAAGCTAATATCGCGACCAGCTTTTTTTTTCAATTGATCGCGAACAGAGAGAGATGTCGAAAATGCTCACTGTCGTTTACTTGACCTTTAATTTTGAAGGCTTGAAATCAATTAAAATAATATATGTTACGTTAAAGCAAACACAACATCTTGTAGAGCAGAATTTTTTTTCGAACGACGTATAACCTTTACAATTTAAAAAAGAAAATTGGTGTTCAGCTTATGCACAGCTTATGGTAAGACCCAATACAAAATGGATTAATAGTATTGTTTTCAAGATGTTTGATTATCCTTGATTAAAAATGATTCCGAAAACAAACTTCTATTTTTAATCATTGGATGTCAATAGCAAATCGACATATCAAATGACTGATTATGTATTTTTTTTCAGGAAAGAGAAATACTTGAGTTCTTATTGTTTACCCAAATATTTAAATTTTCAGACCATTTCCTGAAAGTCCTGAATAACTTGTGTTGGAAAAATAGAAATCGAGTTGTGGTAGAGTGGGATTTGAACCCCGGACCTTTGGCCCGCGAGTCCACAATACTACCACGGACCACAACCTGGCTCAAAAATTATACATATGTTTATATATATATCTTATTGAATTGCTATTTTTTTTATTTGTTTTATGCAAACGCTAAATTTTGCATCCGATATCCACGTATGTACGACGCACCTAAAAATTCTGAGAAAAATGATTGCCACATTTGAACTACATAATTTCGGCTATAGCGGCAAATCAGTCAATTAGCCTTTTTACTGTTTATATAATTATTGTTGGTAAAATACTCACTTTGAATGTTAATTGGACATTTTGCATTGGTTGCCTCGAGATAATCAGCCAAGAAGTTAGTAATAATATTCCAAATATGGTGACCGTTATTGTGAACGTCATACCATCAGTCCAGACGAGACAAGTGCATAATGCAACTGCCAACAAAACTGTAATTAAAACAGATTAATAACATTTTTTTGAATTAATGTCATTAAGATTACAGTAATGAGGAAGTTCAGTGGTTTTTTTTAAATTTATTATTAGACTATTAAACTTAGCCAAAAAAATGCTTTTGAAATTTTTATGTATTTTCTTATGCGTGCTATGATTTCTTAAAGTTCTGTATTTCTGTAATGTAATGTTTTTATTTAGATAGTTGTAAAAAACTTGAACAACTAATTATAACTTACATTGTACTTAATATATACCAAAACAATTTTAGTTACTATATTACAAAAGTTATTAAATTCAGACGCATTATGTTTCCTAATTAGTTTCTAATTTCCCATTCTTCATCTGTTTGAATTATTTAAGCAACTTTGTATGCGTTATCTCTCTGTTTATGAAGTTCATACAAAAGTTATTCAAACAGACCCCTGCTTCTGCTTCCGCAACTGCGGAAGTTCTGCACGTTTTTGACATGCGTTTCTGTTTCTGTTTCCGCAACTTTTATAACGGAAATTCGAACGGAACTTTACGCGGAGGAGGGGTGTTCCAGGCGTTCCAGCCAACCACAAGCGAGCCGGGCGCGTGCTTTCGGCACTTGTCGCAACACGTTTGTTTACATTTACTTCATTATACGCCGTGACGTGGTTTAAATTCGTAAGATTTTTTGTTCTTGTTTGTTTTAGTAGTTAATTTGTGTCGTATGCGTAACTTCAGTGCATTTATGAAACCATAAACAAGTCCTGTTTGAAACTATTGAGAACTTACCAAAGACGACAGATACATAATTGCGACGTATTTAGATCCGCCATATAAATTTAGTTTTTTCATCAGCATCTCTACGGAGCAAGTTAAGTCTGAAATATTGAATATGACAATCAGCGGAACCAGAGAATCCCACTAGTTCCACTTGTGATGACGGCATACCTTCCCCCAAAAGGTGCCGAGCTCAAATTGAGAATGAAGTCAAACCTACGTCATCATCAATGATGAATTCATCATTACATATAACGAGAATGACAATCTATTTTTGGAGACACAGTTTCAGGAGTACAAAAAAGAAAAATGATTGCCTTTACAGTAGGATCCCCTTATGTGGTGGAAATTTAAATATGTTAATCTTGTGCCATTAGTGCGCCAATATTGTGCGTCGTCAGTGAGCAATGGTCTTATATTCACCGGAGCAGATTTTGAGGTGTAAAAGCGGCTAAATAACTTTTAAAAAATATAACTTCTTCTTTTTTCTGTGCCATATCAGGTCTCCCCGACGTTGGCGATCACTTTAGAGTAGGCATTCCGGTCGTGTGCTAACTGGAACAGCGCCTAAACCCCACGCACTCCCGTACAGTCACGAATGTTTCTCAGCCAGGACATCTGTCGCCTTCTAACTCCACGCTTTTCCTCGATCTTCCCATCATGATTAGCTGCAGAAGCGCTGCTTCCGCGCATGCTCTAATCGGTTCATAAAGTTCTCCTTGAGAGTCCGTGTTTCAACCCCGTAGAGCAGTATTGACCACACCTAGTACTTGACCATTCTCTGTCTCAGTTTTAACTTAAGACTATCACTGCAGAAAACTGATTTAATACCATTGAATGCTGATCGTGCTATCTCTATTCTGCATATAATTTCCTTATATGGGGCCAGATCAGAAGTGATTTGACTGCCGAGGCATTTAAAGTTAGTGACGAAACCGTTATGCCGACTGAGAACGCATGTGTCTTTCAGAAACTCCTTAATAAAATTGACGAAGCTGGTAGAGTAATAGGCTTAAACACCAATGCGCTTAAACAAAGATAATGGTGTTTAGCCGAAACCCTCACAATAATGCAGTATTGCGACTGAATGGTCACAAGCAATCGAGAAATATAACTCACCGCTTCATAATTTTTAATATTAATTTCATTAAAAATTGTGGATGCAGAAATAGAGGAAGACCGAGAAAGACATGGCATGACCAAATCCAACAAATACTTAAAGATGGACATGTCAAAAGTCGGAATAATCGGCGCGCGTGCATGAGAAGACGTATGAATGTAGAGGAAGCGAGATCTGTATGCAAAGATAGAGTGTTGTGGCGTTCTATCCTCTCTGCCTACCCTTACGGGGAAACGGCGTGATGGTTTGTTTGTTTTGTTGTTTGTTTGAAAATTGTATTTGTAAAAAAAATTACTTTTTTTCCATAGTATTTACACTTCCGCATTCGTTTCCGTTTCTGCTTCCGTTATGACACTTCCGTTGCATCACTATTGTATACAATTAGTTTTCCATTCCATCAGTTTTCTTAAATATTTTTCAAAATTATTTCTGAAATTACTCTGCGAGTGATGTTTCAAGTTTTCTTCCGCTTCTTCTTGGTCAGTTCAGTCAATTGGTCGGTTAACTTACCGTAAACCGGAAATCTTTCTCGATTCTCTTATCATTGGTTGATTCATATTAACTAGTGACGTCGTTTAAAGTAGTTTGTTTTTATTCAAAACATTTTTTTTTTGGGTACAATTTCAAAAATCTTAGCTGTGCAATTGAGTGCTCTAATTTTTACTACGAGTAAGAAAAAAAATTCTTTCTAATTTCCCGCAGGCTGAAGTTCCTCATTCTCTGCATTACAATTATTAGAAATTTATATAATGCGTTGTTTTTTGGACATTTGAACTAAGGTATTAGTTGAATTGAAGATATAAAAAAACAAGTGTTGGGTTAAGTAATTTAAGCCTGTATATAAGAAACCTTGAGAATAATTGGCAAATTATAATAAATACTTAAAATAACTTACAGAAAAGAAGAATGGCGGCTTTAATGATGCTGTGTGACAAATCAGTTGGATATTTCAGTCTGTTTAAGTTGAAGCATTGTTTTATAACGCTCCATAATGATTCGGACGTTTCAGCTGCTGGCAAATAACTACAGGTAGTATCTTCTTCATACCTGTAAATAAATAAATGATAAATATACTTGTACATAGAGGATTTTTTTTCACCGACAGAACTGTACACTTCGTTTGCCAGTAAACGCTGAATCAATAAAAAATAGAATTATGTACATGATTCTGTTATAATACATTAGTTGACTTGGTAATTTTTATTTTAAAATTGCAATGCGATAATCTGGGTTATTTTAATTTTTAAGTTACATTAACACTATTGTTTTTTTACAGTTATTCTATTTATTTTTCAGATTATTAAAATAATATTGTGAAATGTTTCACAGTAATATAAAAAATGATATCGTGGAACGCTATTTAAATTTTCAAATGGTTTTCACAGCCACAGTCCGGTATTTTAATTTTCCGTTCATTTAACCGTTATTTATAATTTAAGTGTCATTTTGTTATTAAAAAAATAAGTTTAATAGAAAACATAAATTGTAATTGTTTACCTTAAAACTAAAACACTGATAGCTACAATAGTGTAAGCCATAAGTGTGCCAATTGACATCATGTCAATTAATTGATTCAGGTTGAAAATAGTCGCCATCAAACCTGGAATAATTTAATTTGTAAAATATTGTAAAATTGTAGTAAAAATATAGTAAAAATGTAGTAAAAACATAATAAAAATGTAGTAAAAACATAGTATAAATGTAGTAAAAAAACGTAGCAAAAAAAAACAAAGTAATAAATGCAGTGAAAACATAGTAAAAACCATTAAAATAAATAAATACGTCAATAAAAATATTTTGAAATTAAAATGTGCCATTGAAATATGCCATTAAAATATATGTTCCACGTCAATTTTGTCTAAATTGAACCCAAGACCTCTAGCATGATAGGCAAATATGCAAACTACCAGACAATAAATGTAATAATATGGAAGTTTAAAAAATAAGCGTTTATGGATAAAGAATTAGGAGTTTATGGGACACTAATATATTTTACTATCATCATCATCATTGCATTGGTAAACCAAATGCTGCATATTTCAGTCATCTGTTATATGAAGGTAAAGGGAACAGTCCTACCCTTCAGGTGTCAGTCCAGGAATAATGAAATATTGCACTTTAAACAACCTTTAAAATAAATATTTCACGACTACTCTTCCGGGAATCGAACCCAGGACTACTAAAATGTTAGTCGAAGATGACAACCACTACACTACGAGGCGGACGTTTCTTTACTCGATTCCCTATTTCAGGATTTTTAGTTGGGAGAAGCCATCGAGTTGAAAATACCTGACAAGGGTTTTGATTTTATCTTATAAACATAACTGTATTTTCATCCGCCTAGGCAAAGAGAACAGGTCATAAGCCCTGTAAATTTTTACTTCTCAAAAATATTATGTATCTACGAAAATGACCGTAATTTGGCGTTGAATACCACGATAATATGGATCAAATTCCCGTGCACCAGTATAAGAACAGACGTTCAATTTCTAGAGTATTAATATTATAGATAATGATAGTGAATGATTTTTGTTACGATTTTTAAAAGTATTCTGCCGTCATATTATATTTTTAGTAATATATAGATACAACAATCAGCATCGTTATTTTACAGTAACAATAACATTAAGGTACAATAAACAGTTAACGATTGAGTATCTCCAGTGTAAAAAGACGTTCCGGCGACCACAAAATAAAGTGTATTTGAAAATCATCACCTGATAAAAGCCCTGAAACCATAGTGGCCAAAAGGGGTGTTAGGGTTTTCTTGTTAACTTTGGCCAGTATCCTAAAAAGCACTCCGTCTTTACCCATGGCGTAGAGCACCCGAGGGAGAGGGAACAGGGCCCCCAGGAGGCTCGTGCACAGAGCGAAGATAGCCCCGACTGTTACCACCCACTTTATTATCGGCAAGTCCACAGCTTGGAAGACGTGGGGAAATGGAGCATCAGCATCCTTTAAAGCACATATATAATTTGATGATTACTGTATTTTTTATAGTAACAGCGAGCTAAATTGCGCATTAGTGGGATTATTGATGTAAACCTATCCTCCAAACAAAAAATAAAAATATTACGATAAAGTCATTCTTGTTTCATTTATTTTTTTAGCAATTCCTTTCCATTCAAGGTGCCGGACTTTAGAATGAGCTACCTCTTCATGTAAAAAATGCACTTTCCTTGGTAAATTTTAAGATACGCCTTCTCTTTCTTTTAGTGCCCTGTCAGGTATCTCCAACGTTGGCAATCACTCTGGCAAATGTCTCCCTGTCCTGTGCTGCCTGGAAAATCTGGTACACAGTCCTGAAGCCAGTCCAGTCTCGTATATTTCGCAGCCAGGACATATGTCTTCTTCCAGCCCCTCTGCGTCCCTCAATCTTGCCTTTCAAAATTAAATGAAGCAAGTGGTACTTTTCTCCACTCATTATATGCCCCACATATAAATTTTACGAACTTTTATGGTGGTTAAGAGTTCTCTGTTCGTTCTAGCTCGACTTAAGACTTCTGAGTTCGTTATCAGGTATGTCAAAGATATCTTAAACATTCTGCGATGCAACCACATCTCAAAAGCCTGAGATACGCCTGAAACGCTATTATTATTCCTTAGAACTAGTGATGAAACGGATTAAACGATTATGAAAATTATAAATGAAAACTTGTTCTGAATACATTGATAGTTATAACATTAGAATTGTAAAAATCTGCTCTAAATACAGATTATATTTTTAACGTAATTCCTGACTTGTGAAATTACCCTATTATAGTAAAGTAGGAAAGCATTGGAAATGGACAAAGGAAATAAGTTATAAAGAGAGTTATTTGAACTTAAGTAGAAAAAAAAAAAATTTAATAATGTAAATACGATAGCTGACCTGCAAGTAATATGGCCACATCAAAGTGAGGACTGTTGAAATACTGAAGTATGACAAGAATATGACTGTCAAGGAGATGGCAATGGACATGGGGATGTTCCTCTGAGGGTTTATGGCCTCCTCTCCCGTGGTGGCCACGCAGTCGAAGCCGACGAAGCCGAAGAAACACTTGGCAGCTCCGGCCATTATTCCGGCGAATCCAAACGGTAAGAAACCTCCTTCGCCAGCTGCGGCTCGGTATTCCTCGGTTATATTTTCTTTGGGAATTTGCCAATTCTTAACATCAGCTGAAAAAATGGTTTAAAATACACAAATCAACTTTTTACGGCCAGTATTACGGAGGGTTGTTTTTAAAAAACATGTTTTTGAAATCAATCATTCGTCTCTTGGCCTAGTGGCCAATGCATTTGGTTTTTATACAGGAGGTCTCGGGTTTGATTCCCGACATGGTTGATATTCGGGTTGTGGTCCCGGGGCTAGTGTTGCGGACTCACGGATTAGAGGTACAAGGTTCGAACCCCACTCTACTCTAACTTGACTTCCATTTTCTAATAGTGAGTTATTTACAACTCGTTGAAAATGGCCACCAAAATTGAGACATTTGGGTAAATTATAAGAACTTTATGGCTAATATTTAAAAAAAAAAAAAAAATATTTGAAAAAGTGTTTTTACACTAGAACATTTTATAGCCCCTGGACTGGCAAGACTGATTATCTTACCTCCATGTAGTAAAAATGATTCATTTGCGCTGTGGTTGGTGTACCAATGCGAGGAAGGAATTATTATAATATTATATAAATTTTAGTCAGTGTCTAGGTGTATGATCTGTGTGTGAAATAGAACGAGAATTCTAAACGAGTATTTTCGACTCGATAGCTAGTCTCAGGTAAAAATCCTGAAAAAAGGAATTGAGAGGGAATAAGTCCGCTCCGTAGTGTAGTGGTTGGCGCGCTAGCCTACCATGATTGAAGTCCCATGTTTGATTCCTGGTAAGGTCGTGAAGTATTTGTTTTTAGATAGTTAATGATTACCTTCCCTCACGGAACAGATTATCGAAAAACGACGCATCTAATACAGTGCCCTATGCAGCATCAGATATGGTGAGGGGGTATGATGAAGATAATATCATTCTACGAGCCTATATACTTATTCAAAACCCACTGATGCAATATTCTGGTATTGTAGATGCTTTTTAGGCACAACGCATCATTTTATTAGTCATAACGATGTAATTTGATAAAACAAATTCATAAAAAATGAATCACAGATGTATGTACATAACAAGATAATACTGAATTTGTGAAACATAACTCTAAACACTTCGCAGAATTTAATACCATCAAACTTTTGGACATAACTTTAGTAAGTAGCATTCTGGAGAGTGGTGCGGTGGTGTGGGGGGGCGAAGAAGCCACTTACTTACTAATGGTTGAGAGGACACAGAAGAAGTTTCTTCGTTACCTGTACATAAGAGAGTGTGGATACTACACATTGCAATACCTATCATTGTTCGTTTAAGGTATTTGTTTTTTTATATTATTTTTTTTATTCAGAAAACATACATAAAAAGTATTAAAAACAATGATCTTCTAACATAAAAGTTTTTATAAATTATGCAAAAGATTTAAACACTAAATGTGAAAAAAATAAAAAATAAATAAGAAACTCAAGTGAGAAAAGAATAATTGTTAACATTTTCGTTTTCCATCAAGTTTATCATTGGTAATAAATCAAAATACTGAATGCACACCCAGAGTCATTCACGCACACACACATGAACGCACATATAAAGCATACACAAACATATACATTACATGCGGCACATATATATAGCACAAACCACTCAAGATGTACATTCAGCGACTATCCCAAATAATCAACTACATGAAGAAATTTTCTGTACAAATGCAACGTGCAGTTAAAAATGTCTTAAAGAGTCCATTATAATTTCTACAGGTACGTCTAATGAATAAATTCGTGGTATAATTGTTTTTGTAAGTTGTTATATAAAAAAGGGAATTTAATCTGGTATAGCGAAGAGGACAACGGAAACCAATAAAAGTAAATATTCGCATATAACCATTTACCGACATAATGTCTACCGGTTTCGAGACGTAATAGTCTCTTTGACACTTTTCACATGTAAATTTTAATATTAACTGACATTTATTTTACTACATATGAATAACTTAAGTTATTTGTGCGAATTTCCCATAAATAAAAAGGAATATTTCTATAAGGAATTTGAGATCTTAGATATAAGGCAATTATATATTTTTAGGATTAAATGTTTGTGAAAGCAAATTATTCTGCCAAATCCCAAAAGGAACCCACACTACCAGAAGTCAAACAAGAGGATGGATCATGGGGTCTACTACAAACTCTGAATTCGGGCAAATAATTAACTACATGAAGAAATTTTCTGTACAAATGCAACGTGCAGTTAAAAATGTCTTAAATAGTCCATTATAATTTCTACAGGTTCGTCTAATGAATGAATTCGTGGTATAATTGTTTTTACAAGTAAGTATATAAAAAAGGAAATTTAATCTGGTATAGCGAAGAGGACAACAGTAACCAATATGCTTGGTATCTCAAGTTTGCGGGTCAGAAGGAACATTGCCTCGCTTATGATGGCCTTTAAACTTCTGAAATAGTTAATTTACAATCTCAACATTTTGGATCGCATAAAATTACATGTACCGAGCAACAATTTCAGAGCTAGGCAACACAAACAATTTGTTCTTCCAGAATGAAGGACAAATTTACCGTTGTTGATGTCTGTGGGGAGAATGATTGGTCTGTTGAACAGCCTACCGAGAGAGGTGGATCTTTTGCACGCTGGGATTTCCAGTTTCAGACTCTTCCTCTCTAAGTATGTATCATAATGTTATTAGGACTTATTTGTCTTTGTTTACTATTGTTTTCATGGACCTTAAATTAATATATTGTGCTTTTTTTATCACGTGATTGTAATTAGCTAATTATATAATTTGTGTGCATTGTAATTGACAGTTAGTAGCGCTATATTGCACAATTAAATAAATAAATACTTTTGTTTCAGACTCAACGATCATGCGATTCTACGTATGTTTTTTATGAATGCGAAGATTTTATTCGTTTTAATATTATTTATGTCTTCAGTACCTGCTTAATATGTAAATTTATGTATGTATATATTTTTATACTATATCATTGAATAATTAACGCTAATTTAAGAATATTTTTCTCATGCAACTAGGCTTTTTTTACTATTTCTGTAAAATATATATTACAGCAGCATCATCAGGTCACCTTGGGTTTGTTTTTAAAAATAGCCAAATGGCTTTATGGAATCTAGTTTTTACGAGTACTTTTTTAATCTAACAAGTTTTTATTATAACCGCGTATTTTATTTATGATTTCGATATAAGTTTGAATGTTATACCAATAAAACTGATAATGAATTATTTTATATTAAACTGTAGATCTTTTAATATTTTTTTTTAAAAGGAAATGCTTTTTTCATCGTCTTTAAAAAAAAAAAAAAAACGCTTTTGTTAAACCGTAGTCTTTTTATAAACAAACTATTCTTGTGATAGTAATTTTTGTTGAACTTATATATTTTATTCGAATTGGTGAATCAACATATTTATGTTTTTGGACATTTGATTAAAAAAATAAGGAAATGACACGATTTTGAAATACATATTAGCCATTCAACGGCATATTTTTTTTGCTAGAAGCATATTGTAGAAACAAAATATTTAATCCCAAAATATTATTTGAAAAAAAAACGTAGTTCTATCTAAAAGGATTTGAACTAAATTCTATTCTGTAATTTTTTTAACGTTTATTAACAGAATAGTTTAACCTAAAATTTAAGAAAAAAAAAAGTGATTTAAATGCTTTTATTTATACATAAAAATGAAGAAAAAATTCATTACTTTCCTGTTCAATTTATTATCTGTAAATCATTAGGACAAATTTTGCCCTAATACCTACTGAGTCTTTATACGAGTACCAACGGATATACGTTTAATCTTAATTTCAATAGGCAGTCGAAAAGTAATTATATATATTTTTGTGACATGAATTAAAAAAAAATATATATATATAAATAAAGTACTTTGGAAAATAGTTGTTTTTATCTAATATGGGAGTATGCTTTTTTTTTTTTTTTTCACGGCGTGATTTTGAAAACACGTTGTTTTAAAATGGCAAAATCGTATGATTTCCTTATTTTTTATCATACTACAGCTCTAAATTAATACAATGTCCATAAATATTTTAATACATACAAATAGAAACACTAAAATATTAAATGCAAATGAAACAACATAAAATGAAATAGAGTTTTTCTTCGTATTAATAATAGGAATTTTACAATTAATCAATTGATATTTATTTACTGATAAGTTTTTTGAACACTGACGTTAAAAAAATCATCTCCTTAAACTGGCTCTTAAAACATAGAATGACAAAACTTTTATAAAAAACCTGTCATACCAATGATACTATAGATTCGATTGTAAAAAGCCTTTTAGCCCTTTAGTACTATTATTCCTTTTGCTAGAAACAACGACGCCATAATTTTGTCAGCGAAAAACAATAAGTTTTTAAACAACATGTTAAATTTTTTATATATATTTTACCTTTAAAAGATCCAGATATGACAACAATTATAACTGTGGCCATATTTAAAACTGTAAATACGTTATTCATTCTTGTGGACTCTTTAACTCCGACGGCGAGTAAAACTGGAAATAAGAAAAAAATTATATTAATATTAAAATAAGAGATGTACGTACACCTGGCAAAACTTAGAGCTCTCTCAAAAGCTCTCAAAAAGAAATATTTCTAACAATGAATAAAATACAATAATTACAACTATGTTCAAACTCCATGGAATATTTGTCCTATGCTGAATTTTCATAGGACAAAGATCTGAACTGAATTAGTCCTACATAAAAAATAGTAATAAAAAAATATACGTGTACAAAATAATTGTAGGCGATAAATTATAACAGTACAATACTTCGCATTTACGCAAATTAAAATAATTTAAAGGCATATTATTTTGAGTACCAGGGCCCCAAATACGATGGGAAGTTAACAGAGTTATAATATCATCTAAAGGGTATTTTCACAAGTGAGAAATAACGTTAAAATTATAATATATATTTAGAGCAAATTTCCACGATTCTAATGATATAACCATAGAATTAAGAATAGTCCAGAAGGTAGAATCATATTTGAATACATCGGACTGTGTCCAATAATTCTCCTACTTAGACACACTTTCGCCGCGCGCATACTTAAAGTCACCACGTAATATTGCCAGATCGCGAAGAATATAACCATAACACAAATGTAAGGTAAAAAAAAAACAATTTGATGATTTTTCTAAAATTTTATTGAGCACTCGGTAACATTGATTGACACAACAGAGTAGATAAGTAAAGGGTTATTTAATAAGAGTAATTGAATTAATGAACTTTGAACTTAAAATATATAACATAAGTTTGACACAAAACGGATATTTTTATATCATGTTAAATAATATTTTATGTTTTAAAGAAAATGTCGGTCTAGTGTCCACCACGGCGTTGTTTAATCCGAGGTTCAATTTTCATTATTTCTCTTATTATATGAGCAAAGTAGTGTAAAAAAATTTACTACCCTGGTAGCACTAACGAAATTTCCATTTTGTTTCTTCAACAATCTGACAGATGGAAAAATAATTAAATTTTTAAGTAATGCATTTGTGACATACACATTCATTTGATAATTACTCATGAAATGTGATTGCGTCCTGTTTCTTTAAGATCCTAGCAGTATTTCTACACTTAAAAAAGGACACAACACGGCATGGTTAAATTCGAATCAGGAGTTGCGTACTGAGCGACGTCTACAAAGAAACTAATGGGTCAAAACGTAAACCTACTCATTTATGAGTAGTTTAGTCGCCTTCTGTTTGATATGCGTATACGGTTTCTGGACTTTCCTTAATTCTATGGATATAACTATCAATGTATTCAAAATAAGTTTAATTGATCATTTTCGGGTTTAAAAATGAGCACTTACAAAACGGCCCGCAGTTGGCACACGTCATTTTGACGTCACGCGTTATGACTGCCGACTGCGTTTCTAATAAACATTGCGTACAAGTTTAGCGTCAAAACGTCATACGTGCCGTTTTTCCTACAGGGGGCGAAACGTCTCGTTTTCGGGTATTTCAAAATTTGCATATTTTAAACCTTTCTAGAAAATTTATTCGGCGTCGCGCGAAAAAAATATTGATACCGTTAAACATCGTATTTTTTTGCTTTAAAACTGCTTATAAAGCAAGATCGTTATTTTAACGGATATGTGGATATGTGTAGATTAAACAGAAGTATTTTCGTCGGTAACATATTTATACACAATTTAACATGTTTTAAATAAAAAAATACAAAAAAAATATTTTACTTTTTGGATAGTTTTTTTTGTTTGGATGTCGGCCTCGTGATGTGTTGGTCAGCGCGTTTTGCCTACCATGCAAGTGGTCTCGGGTTCGATTCCCGACATGATTGACATGAAATATTTATGTGAAAATGTGTTTTTACACTATAAAACTTATAGTCCCTGGACTGGCACCTGAAGCGTAAAACTGATCATCTTACCTAGATTTAACAAAAATGATCGAGATACGCTGAGATTGGTGTACCAATGCAGTGCCCGATGCACCGGAAAGCGAATGATAATGATGATGAAAGAGTGAAAGAAAATTAAAGAAAATTAATTGTATAATTTCTGAGTTGGCCCTTAATGTACCTGGCTACCGCACCCGTCACACGAATCTATCTCTTTTCCATGTACCTACAGTTCGCACCAACTATGCACAGAACTCTCCTCTAATTCGCTTGACGCGTAATTATAATGTATTTTTCAACAACATAGACATATTTAACTGCAGTAAACTCACCTTTAAAACCAAAATTAAAAAACTATAATATGAAAAAATTATGTTTTTTTATAAAAAAATCAAATATTTTTACATTATAAATTTAAGTTGTTTCTATTCACTCATATCAAACACACACTCACCCTGTCCATAAACCTACCCTCACACCCATATACAATCACACACTTATTCATATACCTACCAAAACCACACTCTACTTTTTTACACACGCATCCTCACACAAAAAAAAACTCGCACACATGCACTTCTATGAATTAATATCTAACTGAACTGGATTTTTATAATTGTATTTATGTGAAAAACTGATTTGGCTTTATTTTATGTTTTTTTTATAATGTTGTGTATATTTTTTTGTATTGCTGTTGTTTTTCTATATAAACAAAATTAAAATTAAATATAACAAAAATAATAACAAGCTGGTAACAGTCGGCTATTGCCCATTTATAAAAATATTCTTGTAAGTAGTGTCATTAAATAATAATATTTTACCACATGACAAGTCTTGCAGTTGCCAAGCGCATCAACTTTTGGAATGCCGTATAATATTGGTTATGGCGAAATCCGGATATCTGTTGGATTTATCATCTCGTTTTATTCATTCATCAATTTTCCGGATGACAATAGTGATGACAAGTCGGTGTGCTTACTTTAGATATTAACATAAATCAACAGCTCCAATAAAATTAATAAGAGGTTTTACGTAAAGCTGAATAAATAATATATTTATTATAGAAGGAACAATGCACCAATTTATTTACTTTATTGTGAAATTAAGATATTGTATCGAAACAAAAGAAAGTAAATTTAATGAGGAAGTTCAGTATCTTTTTTTATTTTTTATTTATTAATAGACTATTGAACGAAGTAATTTTTTTAAATTTATTTTTTATATATCGTATTATCAGCGCTTTGATTTTTTAGAGTTTTCTCTCTTTAAAGTCGGTCCCTCAATGCTGAGGGTTGTGATCACCATGAACACTTCTAATTAGTCTGTTCCACTCCAGTCTGTCCTCAGCCCGACGTACTGATTCATTAAATTTTAGCCCCGTAGCCACCTTTATTTGGTCAGTCCATCTATATGGGATTCTACCCCGGCTTCTCCTACCTTCAACTCGGCCAGACATTATTGCCTTTTCCAGATTGTCTGGCTCACGTCTAGCAATATGTCCAAAGAAAGACAGTGTCCTTCTCAAACACACCACTGATAGACGAGTTGTAATATGGAGCTCTTCCAGTATCGATGCATTCGTCCTTCTGGCTGTCCAAGGCACTCGCATCAGCCTTCTCCAACACCACATCTCGAATGCATCGATCCTCTTCCTCTCGTAGGCACGCATTGTCCACGTTTCAGCCCCATATAGGAAAACGGAGAATACCAGGGCTTCCATCAACCGCTTTTTTGTGTTTATTGATATACCTCGATCTCGCCAAATCTTCTCCAAACGGTTCATTGCTTTTAGAGTTTTATACTTTTGAAATAACTCCGCGTGTGACATCAGAGGCTGTTCTCTGTTAGTTCTTCCGATTGGATCGTTTAAGGTAAGCCAAACGGATATCCTTTCCAGCTCTTATATCATTGGTTGGTTCATATGAACTAGTGACGTCGATCAAATTAGTGCGTTTTTATCATATTTTTTTTCGTATAATTCCAAGAAACTTTGCCATACAACTTAATGTTCTATTTTTTACCGCGCGCAAGAAAACATTTTTTGTATCCGATTTCCCGTAAGAATAAAGTTCCTCATTGAGAGTTTAACGGTATTTTGAATTAGGTACAAAATGATGAATTCATTAAAATTACTTTAAATATTATGGACCATATATTTTTAAAATTTTTAAGCCCATTAACAAATTTGTGATTTTAGATAGTGTATTTTATTTACTACATGTATAATGATGTCAAACATAAATAGGTTGATTATTAACTTATTGATTAGGGTAATATTTTTATTGAAACATGTCATGCTCCTAAAGGAACACTGTCGTAAATCTAAATTTGGCTGTTCAGAGTTTTAAATGCAGTTTAAGCACATTTTTTTCTCTTTCTTAGAAGAACACTGACGAATCTCTTCGATTTTTTTAGCAATATACCACAAACTTCAGTATTTTTAGAAATCATTTGAGTAAAATATCGAGAAGAACACTGCAATAACTATGATGCTACAGTGTTCTTCTCATATGTTTTCAGTCAAATACTACAAAAAGGGCATTATTATTTTATGTTTCAAATAATTTACAATAAACTCATGTTTGTAAATAAATACATCAAAAATAAATAAAATGAAATATTTTAATGTAATCTAGAGAGTGTAAATCTGAGTCAGGTATAATTGATAAGATTAAGAAAGGGTCACTGAGATGGTTTAGTCACGTGGAACGAATGCATGTCGAAAGAATGGTAAAACAGGTATATATGGTGAGAATGAACTGTAACGTGTGTCGAGGACGACCAAGGAAGACGTGTTATGATCAGATAAATCAAAATCTGGAGTCTTGTCGTATCAGAAGCAGGCAAAACTGAAGGTCATGCATGACAAGATGAATGGGTGTGAAAGAAGCTAGGAATGTATGCCAGGATAAACGTGTGTGGCGGTCCATTCTCTCTGCCTACCAACGGGGAAATGGCGTGATGGAAGTAGGAGAAGTAGTAATGTAATTTCATTAATGCTAGCTGTCCATATTTATTTTTAATGTTGGTACAACTAGACTAAAAAGAGATCTCGTAATTGATCTCGTAAATCTCGTAAAAGATAATTACATATTGTGTTCTAATTTATTTTTATGCATACAGCTGAACATACATGTTAAAAGAAAAAATGTTTCTAAAAATCCTTTGGCTGGTGAAATATTTCGAATCTTGAAAGTTAATTTCATTCTTCATGTGTAATTAATATAATATTTAGGTAGCTTCATAAAAGTTAGGAAATATTAGCCGGAGGCTTTTTTGGAGTAAGGTCAGTGAATAGATTATAGTAATAATTATTGCCTCTCGGTTCAGGAAATGTTAAAGGCAAATGACCCCTTATGCCCTTGTCCTTCCGTACCTTTGATTATATTTATCACGAATCATGGCAGTGTTATTATTCTACTTACTCGATATAATGAACACCAAAAGGCAGGCAAAAAAGTCAGGATATTCAGCTAGGAAACTGACGTCCATAGGCATGACGGATACAAAACTCTCTTTCATGGCGTTTCCCGCTAAAGCGTCTATGTAGTTACTCATTCCTTTAGCTACACTGGCAGTACCTGAAATTTCAAAAAACATCAATAAATTAATCGATCAATTTCAATATGATGGACGGTATTTATAGAAACAAGACAAAATATATAAGTTTCAAGTGTCAACATATTCTGAGCCTCTATTAAAACTGTTTTTTTGTTAAGTGGACAAAATTAGTTGCACGAAAAAAGGAAGACAAAACAACCAATTCTGCTATTTTTTTTGAAAAAATAATAAATATTCCACCTTTGTCAATTGGCCCGGCCCTTTTATCTAAATATTTGAATATTATTGATTTATTTAACAAATTATTTTCCAATCATAACTTTGTGTGTTTTTTGATTATCGATTAAATTAAATCATGTTTAAACTTATAGTATGAGAAATCAAAGGGTTTATAAATAATTAAAAAAAAAAAAACACTGATTTGAGTATAAAAAATTCGTGACAATTGTTTCGCCTTGTTATGGCATTTTGTACATGCCATATTTCATAAGACTATTTATATGTTTTACACAAGTGCCTTGAATTATAGAACTATATAAAGACATTCAATGCATCGAATCTTCACATTCGTTTGAAAATGCCCTAACAAGGCCAAACAATCGTCACGAAATTTTTGTTTTTATATTTGTAAAAATAAAATAAAGTGTTTAGTAGACTCAAATCAGTGTTTCATTTCTCCTAAGAGTTCTACAAAATAAACACCAAATCAATCAATATAACAAGTTTGCTGTTTCTAACTTTTTTATTATAGAACTAATAATTTATTTATTTTTTATTCAAAATATTTCACTCTTTTAGTAAGTTGTTATACGAGAGTATTTATTTATTTTAATTTATTTAGCAAACACATACAGTCATTCGTAATTACTAAAAAACACAGATTTTTAATTATAAACAAAGAACAATTAAGTTTTCATAATTTTTCTTCTATTTGTTTTAGATCATTGATCTGTTCCTAAACGGGATCCACCCGAAGTTGAACATCGGCTTTATTTCCCTATTTTTACGGTTTTCTGGAAGGCAGACGCTTGCAGAACACCTATTCTCCTCTACGGATGCGAATCTTGGCACCTCACAAGGGCCCAAAACAGGAAAATTCTGAGTTTTGTTTTCATATTTTTGTTTAAAATCACCTTAAACCTGCCAACGACAGGCCATAAGCTCTGCCAACCGTTTATTTATCGTATCTGCTGCAAATTAAACTTACTTTGTCCCCATTTAGATATTTTTCATACAAAATTTTGTGATTGCAAAAAAAAACAACCTTTGAAACACTCTAAAACGAAACATTTGAGGGCATTAGAAGCAAACATTGCAACCTGCAAAAAATTATTTTTTTTGGTAATGATGTCATTCTGTGGTTTGTCAACATTATTTTTATAAAAATCATGAGTTAAGTTGCAAAGGAAGCTTAAAATTTTACTTCTGATGGTTTTAAAATAGTGTTTGGAAGCAAACATGGCAATATCTATCAGCCATTTTATTCGACCAATGACAGGCTTGAGATTTAAATTTTTAAAATGGCCGTGCCATACAAATACTGCGAAAGTTTTTTGAATTCGTGTTTCTATTAAATCTAATTTATTAGTATCTTAAAGTTTAAGTTCAGTAAAAATAACATTGCTAACACAAGTTCTCTTTTTGTCATTAGTGTAACAGGTTTTGTTATTTTTCTCGAAAACACCTAAACGGGAATTTGCTATCTTTGCTCCCAATGCCCTCATTTATCAGTGTGTAATAATTTGATGTACATTTAATTATGTTCATGTTATTATCATATCAACATTTTGAATCGGTCAACTATGTTATGAAAATCCCTCTCCTCTACTCCTTCACTCTATTTCCTCATCCCTTAACCTTCTTGCTGTTTTTTTCTCGTGTCTTATGTAATATATTATTTTTTCTCTTTACAATTAACAATGTAACATGTTCTCTCACTACATTAATAAAAACATTAACTGGATGTTTGTACTATTTTTTTTATATTTTACAATCTTTATTTACATAATTCCTCGGTACGTGTGATGTCACCGTACCTCTCCTAAACGGCCTTACCGATTTACGTGCAGTTTTTAGAGAAATATAGATCTTTGCGCTGTGCGTGTTCGAAGATATTAAAATCTTCAATCGAATATGTTAAAAATAAGTTAGGCGCATAACTGCATCGATCTACCAGGGTTTCATTCGAGGAGAATGAATTTGCAAAAAAATGGAAAGAGGTTGTTTTTTTGTGTTTAAAAAAAGTTTGTTTTTGAATGTTTACAAACAGCATTTGTTTTTTGTAGATCTCAATCAGATTCTTTCCTTAAATTCTTTATAATTTGTACCCATTTATTTCTTTTTATTGGATTTTTGGTAACACCAAAAAAATATTAAATTTAATACATTTTAAAAAATCGTATTCCGACATAAGTACACCCCTTTGTTGGTGAGACGACCGGAGTTTGACGTTTGCAAAAAGAATGCCATATTTGAAAAAATATGTTTTTTTTGTTTTGGAATTTAACCATAAACAAGTGCCTAGGTACCTACTTATCAATGAAAAAGTATTTTGCCAACGTTCGGGCAGGACAACGTCTGTCGGGTCCGCTAGTTTTATATAATAACTGTTGTTTTTCCTAAATAAAAATATTTAGACTTAATTATTCCTTTCTTAAAAATGCTTTTCATCCCAGTTGAAAAAAATTTAACCTAAATTAAATGTTAGAAAACATAAACAATATGAAAATTTCATTAAACTTACCTATTACGTATTCCAATATAAGATTCCATCCTATAGTAAAAGCGATAAACTCTCCAACACTTACATAACTGTATACATAGGCAGATCCTGCCTTGGGTACTCTGGCCGCGAACTCAGCGTAACAAATCCCTGAAAAATTAGCACATTAACAACAAGTTCGCCATACTCCGTCCACGATCTCAGAAAATTGTTGCTAGCGGAACAGGAAATAGATTAATAACTATTCAAAATTGTAAGCATTCATAGCGTCAACATAACTGTCAAAATTGTTTTAAATAAACATACATTTGAAAGGTGCCTGGTATTTATAATCTGACAGTATAAGGTCAGAAATAATATTTTGAGTGCTTCCAAAACTAAAATAACAATTTTATTATTCAATAATGTTATAATAGTACTGGTAAAATAATGAAAAACAGGTTATTCGATTTTTACCCCCGTATGTATTACAATATAATTTATTGGTGTTTATGTTTTTATTTTCTGTTTTATTGTAATGTTTTGTATAAACTGGTATTTCGTTACTTTATCTATTACTTTTATTTATACTTAGATATAGATTATATCTTAATTATTATTACAATAATGTATTTGTTTTACTTAATACATATTTTCATGTAGTGCTTCTTTTATTTTGTGTATTTATTTTTTTATTTTTTTTATCAATAAATTTCATAAAAGGTACATGTTTTTTCAAAATTCTAAACATATCTACTTTAACACATCTAGTAAATGTTCTCACTGTAACTCTCTAAAAAAAGAGACTAATTCTTGTGATTAGAGAGTGATTTACACTGTGGTAGTTGTTTATATATAAGAGTTATAGCACCCACTTTTTCCCTATACATTTTTTTCGCATAATGTTATCCTTTTCTTACGAGATAGTTACGTATAAATAACTCCTCTAACATATGGTATAGGTTTGCATATTCGGCCGCATTTCAATGCGATGCCCTCCAGCTACCCGCGCTGACCTCATGCCCCGCAAGACCCCTAAATTTCTCACTCCCCCCTTGATTCTGGTCTTTATAAGGCGGGTTTTGGCCACCCGGAATCCAAGATCACCCCCCCGTTGTGAACAACAATTCCGCTGCCTCTCAATCGGTAAAATCAGTGCTTGTCAACCCGTGTAACCAACGAAATATCGTTGTATCATACAATAGTATTAAGTTAATTTCCTAGTGCTTGTACTGTACGTAAAGTATGAACTGAATCAATAAATATCTTTGAAATATAACCAGACGTGTTATAGAGTTTATATAATTTTAAATACGAGTACATGAGAAAAAAATAAAATCATATGATATATAAAGAAAAAACATAAAACAATAATACGTTCATACTATTTAAAATTTAGTGTCGTTTTTACACGTGTTAAAAAAATTCTTTAGATTGACTTAAATTTTTTTTATTGATATATTATTTTTAATAGTTTTTAGTTGATTGGGAAGATTATTATGATTTTTTACACCTTTGAAGACAAAGCTATTTTGACCATGACTTGTGTGGGATTTAGGAATTTTAATATTATTTTTATATACTTAACGCTTTTTTTTTCTCTGATTGTTTAAATTTTATATTTATTCGTTTTTTTGTTTTCCAGGTGACGTTTTTTTAAATATTCATAATGTCTGTTTTTTTACATCATCAAAAAGTTTTACAATTTTTAAACATTTTTATGTATATTATTTATTTTGGCATTTAAAATGGTCGTGTTTAGAGAGGGAGATTGTTTGACAATATGGAAATATCACTTACTACGAATACCAATAAAAACATAAAAATACATTTAGATTAATTAATTGTATTTTCAAAATCAATATGGATATTGTGCAGAAATGTTTTCATATACATATAATTTAAAAAAAGAAAATAATAATGAAAATGTCACTAAAAAAACGCGACATGTTTGGCATTGATAGTTGTGACGTCAAGATTCGTGACGATGTTCCATAAAAATTTGAATGCTTTGGAACAAAATTAAAAATGAACATGAATCGTGACGTATTAGGGGCGTGGCCAATGAATGCAATTACCGTTTTTGCGGGAATTCAGAATTACAAATATAATTTTTTTTTATGCTACTAATAAGTAACATTTTTTTTTACTGTATTTCATAAACCCTTATTACTTTAAGAATAAAAATAAAATAAAAAGTGATATTTCCTTATTGTTTATATTTTTTGATAAAATTTATAATAAAATATTAGAAAAAATATTTTAATTAACTTGCATGCATTTAACGTTTTTTTTTTAAATGTTATATTTTAACCTTAGAGTATATACATCTATACTCTAAGATTTCAACATTGTAATTGTATAATATGTAATTACTTTTTAAAAATTTACCCGATTTTTCATAATAATAAAAAAATTTAATTATAACAGTTTTAGGCCAAAAGTTTTAGTAAACCATAGCTTGTATTAAAGTGTAGGTAAGTAAAATACAAAAAGTCATTGATAGTAACAGCCTTTGCATATCGTAGGATGTTTTGATTTTATTGCTGTACGAATTTTTAAATTTTTCCATACCAAGACGGTCTAGTCTGACAATTTGAGAATTTACATAATAAATATGTCTACCAGACGTCACAAAAAAAGGTAGACTTATCTACGTATCTTGCTCATCTATTTGGCACTTTGATACTTAAAATATTATATAAAATATTTATCATTAAATATTAACATTAAAAAGTCACAAGTTTGTTGATAATGGATTACTTTTTTGAAATTTATAAATGATTAATTAATAACTTTTTCAGAGTTATTGAATATCTTTCAGGAGTCAAAGTAGATTTTTCAGATTATACCCTAAATTTTCAGTATTTTCATGTTTGCAATTCACCATGACTTTCAATTTTAAGATTATTTTGTTATCATTTTTTAAGGTGTTTTTATGTTAATAATATATATCCGTGTCCAGGCGGATGAAAAAAGGGTGAAATAGAACTAGAATACTGGACGAGGGTTTAGGACTCATCATCATTTCCATTTCCACACCCAGTGGTGCATAGGTCAATATATTAGTACTCAAATTGCGGAGTATCTGTTTTTAAAAAAATATATATACAAGGTAAAGTGATTAGTCTAAACTGTCATGTGTAGTGACAAGTAAACTGTTATTTTTGAAAGAAATTCGATTTTGTTTTTTTGTTTTAATTTCAAATACATTAGCATAGAAATAGACGTACTACGTACTAGCTCTCAAGGCCGAAACTTAAAAGGGACGAAAAATGTTGATTTTTTTATTTTCAGAAAGGTTTATTTATTTGTTAAATCTATAGATTTAAAATGAATTAAGCTCTACGTTCGTTTCGCTGTCTCTTTGACGTAAGTTTTGCGTTTTAAATGATACTATTCAATAGTGGTTTTGGAGATTTATCTATTGATTGAGTAAATATACATTAGTAACTAGATAATTGAAATAGTTGTCATGAGTCAAATTAGTATTTTCTTTTAATGCTTCTTTCTACCAACCTGCGAACGCCGAAGCTATGGCCGCCACAAGGAAAGATAAACAGACGGCCGGGCCAGCGACAGTCTTGGCTACAGAGCCCGCCAGCACGTACACTCCCAGGCCTAGAGTACTCCCCACCCCTAGAGACGTGAGGTCTATCAGCGTCAGAACCCTGGCCAGCTTGGTATCTTGGTGCTCGTCTCGCAGCGTCTTACACCGCCTTAGCGCGTCCCAGAACGACGATAAACCCATTGCGTCTTACTGAAAACAAAAACATTGAGAAATATATTATTTTGAACGAGATTTTTTAATTCTTTTTCAGAACATTCTAGGTTGGAACATAAGGGGGTGTCGAAAATGCTCACTTTCGTATATTTGAAATTCCATTTAAAAGAGTTGATCTTGTTGAGCTTAAAATTTCCTTTCGAATGACGTATAAACTTTAACATTTTGATCTAAATTTGTTACAGCAGAGAGGGAAAATATTTTTGTGATGGCAATATGGAAGTCTAGGCATTTACAGGGCTTATGACCCGTCATTAGCTGATTTGAGTGGCCTTTTTACACATTGTGTAACAATCACCATTATGCCTATGTTTAAACACCCTTGTTTCCTCAACTCTTTTACCTGTTGACTTTCGTGAAGTAAAAGAGCTGAAACCTTTATCATGCGGGTGAGATTCATCCGGCTGAACGCCTGAAAACTATTGTCTAATTTTCATACTTCTTCTTTTAGTTAGTTAATTCAACAATGTTTTAAGTATGTCCAAATGTTTACAGATAGGGCGGATTTTCTCCCTTGGGAGTTATTTATATTTAAATTTGTTGCAACAGGAATATGTTGAAGGGAATATGGAAATCTAAGCATTCTCTGTTGCAACAAATTTAAATCTAAATAACTCCCAAGGGATTCTTCTTCTATCCAGCCTGTCTGTAAACATTTGGACATACTCAAAAAATTGTTTATCATTTGGTTTAGCTTTAAGTGCTTATTTTTAAATTAGAAAAAAATCAGAAAGCATTTACAAATTATAATAAGTTTATAAAAAACCAAAACAGGAAGGACAATGTTAAACAAAATGTACACAAACATAAAAATAATGCAAATAGGTATTAAAGTTATATTATGCACTAATATTTTAAGTAATGTAATAAATACATTAAGTACTTTAAAAATACTGGTTCTGTTTCTTTTTTGAGGAACAAACACGTGTAATAAATATAACGTAATCTTTGATATACTTATGTTAAATAAACACTAATATTATTAATAATACCATAAATAAAGAAGGTACCTAATTTTAAAAAACTGGCTTTGTCTCTTTATCCAGGACGAACACATTTAACAAATACAATAATTATGTACCAAAACGTGTGGATTGATCAATTTCCGCTAGTGTTTTCAAAATTGATAATACTAGAATAAAAAAATACCTGCTTCTTAATTTTTTTCTAATAAATATAATTACTCCAGTAATAATTTGATACAAATTATTTAAATAAATGAATATGAAATAAAAGGTAAAGGAATTATGACACAGTTCGTCCTAATGAGGAAGTTTGGTTTTACGGGGAATTGGATAGAAAAAATGTTTTCGTTAAAAATTAGAGCATTTAATTGTACAGCGAAGTCTCTCAAAAATGTATTTTACATACATTTTTACATACAATATTACATTTTAGTTATTTTAAGACATTTTTGACATTTTTTTTTTTTTTTTACAGGACTCACCAAGCCAATGAATATGGCTTGTCGGTAAAGATCCTTTACACTTAATCATATGATAGTCCTACATGGTTTTATAATAATAATTACCACTAACTTAGATATAGGGAGCGAAAAAAAAGTACATGTAATTGATGCTTTCAAAAAAAATATTTAGAAGATTTAAAAAAAAAAGCAAAAAATAAGTGAATGATCACGCAATTTTAAGATAAAAAATAAATAAATACAGAACCGGAGTACCAAAATTTTAAACAGAAGTGTGTACATATTTAATAGGCACAAAGCATTTTATTAAAAACATTATTTATTAACATATCCATATCTATATCTATATCTATATCCATATCTATATCCATATCTATATCTATATCTATATCTATACCTATATCTATATCTATATCCATATCTATATCTTTATCCATATCTATATCTATATCTATATACATATCCATATCCATATCCATATCTATATCTATATCCATATCCATATCTATATCTATACATATATATAAATATATATATCCATATCCATATCCATATCTATATGTAAGTCTATATCTATATATCATCCTCATCCATATCCATACATATTTATACCCGTACATGCACACATACATATCCATACATACATATATACACATATATACACATACATACATACATATACACACATAAACATCCATGAGAATATTACTTAGTTATAAATTCTATTTTATATATATCTATATTTACAAATATTCAATTTTTTTAATATATAAACTCCTGATCGAATAGCCAGTCTATTATTTTGCCCTTGTCACTTTTGGTAGTTGGTAGCCATTTCTCAGATTGTTTGGTAACAAATTTAACATAACTGGAACTACATATTTTAAAGTTCTTGTATGAAAAAGTAATAAACATGGTTAAATAAAAATAAAATAAAAAGGAACTTCAGCCCTATGGGAGATTTAATGTCAGCAGAACTTAGGGGTGAAATCTTGTGACATCACAAGTAAGTAAGTAGGTGAGTAATTTCAAAATGATAAAACTTTGATAAATTTTAGCGATGATAATACGATTCATGAACATATTGAAAAAAAATATTTAGCTTAGTTTGAAAGTATATTAAAAAATAAAACTATATTAAAAAATACACCGAACTTCCTCATTATTGCAATATTTTACAGTTTATTTGTTTTCCACAATTATGTACGTCTCGAAACCGGTAGACAGAAAAGTCGTTCCGTGGTTTTATACAATTATTGACCAACATTCATTCAAAATGAAAACGATTTAATCTTGTTAAAAAGTCAATCATAGTTGACTGGAATCAAGGAATGCACTTAATAAATTGATAAGGTTTAAAAACGCGCTGCATTTTTTAACTACACGTGGGAATAAATAATTTATTAAGATTTCACTATTTGATAATTGCATTAAAAAAACCTTTACTTAGTTTTCAATCAGTAATTATTTAAATTCTTATTATCCCTGTCGCTATTGTTAGGAACACGCTCGACTGGATTCATTGTGAAAAAAAAACGTTTTTGGTGCCCGAGGTATGGTATAGCAAAAATTAAAGGAATATTTTAATTTAAAAACGTAATTGTCAGAGCCTAGTTTTATAATTAAAATATATATTTTTTATTTAAAAAATTTTTTTTTTCAATATTATAGGTTCTAAAAATGTTTTTAATGTGAAAAATAAAGAATCAAAATGAACATGTATTTATTCGTCAACGGATACAGTTGACACATTCATTTATATTATTACTAAAACGAAATACAAAAAATAAAACAAATTAACTAAGAACAAAAAAAAATCAAAGACATGGGAGGTAACATATAAAATAGCATAATTTAACAAGGTAGTTCATTTAGTTGTTCAGCAAAATAACGCCAACTTGAATTTTGAATCTATTTACGGGCAAACACATTATTATTTTTATTACTAAAGCAGCTATCTGAGTGAATAATGCTGTTCTTTATTGTTTTGATAGGCTATTAAAGATAAAAACAATCCATATCTATTGACTATTAAAATTTCAACAGACTAATAATTACTGTTGACATATTGTAAAACTATGAACGACTAACTAATTAAGCATATTGATAAACCGAAGGAAACAATCTTAGGAAAAACTGTCATAAATTCAAAGTATGAAATCCATATTTCATAAAGAATATTGACATGGTACTCGTAGAAGTTTCTCAACCTTTTTTTGTATCGAGCCTCCTTTAATTAGGATAATTAAATTATTCGGGACCCCAATAATCTTTCTGTTTTCTAAAGAAAAATAAAAACAATTTATTTTAATGCCATTTATTGATAAAACAATAAATACTCGTAGCACAACGATACGTTTTGACAGATCAAGCCTCCTTAATATATTTCGGTAACTCTAATTAAACATCTTACGTCCATCATGGTATAAATTGTTTTGAGTTTACTTGTTCAGTGATAAAAACTCCTTTGTATTTGAAAAAAATCATGGCGCTGTCGGGAGTTAAATGCAGGATCTTATGCATGTATTGTACAGAACAAGGTGGACCAAAAACTACTAAATAATGAAGGAATAAGAGTAAATAATACGTGTACAAGTTATATTTAAAAAGTATGTTCTGTTTGTGTCTCGTGCCATCGCAGCGCTGCGATCGCAGTTTAGCGCATGCGTAGTAATTACCTTAATCTATTGAGAAAAGGCGACGCTATCATGCGTTAGCTAAGTGTTGTCTACGCTTCGTGGTGCTTGTTTGAAATGCCGAATAAAATAGACGATTCCGCCGCTTGCGCTTATGAGATAAGGTCTGTAATTTGTTTCTTTTATAGGAAGAGCACCAAACCAGTCCATAATCATCGACATATCTGTGAGGTGTACGGAGAACATGTGATATGTGATTTGATGGTAAGGAGATGGGTGAGATAGTTCAATGAAGGTCGTGATAATGTACAAAACGCCAACTGAAGTGGGCGTCCGACGAACCAGTTCATCACTAATCGAAGATAAAGACATAAAATTAACAAATTTAAATCGTCGAATGATCACGAAAATAGTACCTAAATATATCACCAAAACATTTATTATATACCTCATTACGACCTCAGTAGCTCAATCACAAATAACTATCGACATGCTTATAAGCGACGTGATAACAATTTCTAACCATGGTTGTTTATCGTATTTGCGATCACAATGGAACATCCGTGAACACCCAATATTAAATGTCAAAATATTTACGTTTCACGACGTATAATCCTGCTGCGCAATCACATATTTGAATTTCACCGATGTAAATATGGAAAATATTCCAAAACTGCTATTTTTATTTTTTTAAATTTATTGCATTTTGCCGGCGGTTTGCAAGCCAAATGTCAAGAAAAGCAGTCGCCATAGCAATTGTAATTAAAATTTTACTTTTATTGTATTAGACACTCCTTACGATTTTGCAAATGCAATATATTGTATTATTCTTGATAGTAAACGCCGAATTTTCGCCAGTGAACTGTATTTATTTACGAGGAAAACAAAAAACAAACCGACACGAGCATTGACTTAAAGGTTAAACCCGCGTTGACTTATGACTGCGATAACTAAACATGTTCATTATTGTTCATTGTGATCGCTCAAATGCTTAGCATGTTTTTAAGCACGTCGATAGTTATTTGTGATTGAGCTACAGTACTGAATAGCAGCTAGGACCTGAAGTTCTACTGGTTTTTTCCCACCTAATTATACGCCTCACATTTTCTTTTGAAAAACGGCATTTCACTTTAAACTATTTTTCCAAATGATTTTGAAAAGGTTCGGAACTTTTTTCATACACTTTTCGTGCACGGGATGGTCACAGACTTCAAAATCAATCGATCGCGTGATTATTCCAGATCTATACCTACCACGTTGGACCCAAGTATAAGCATTGAACAAGATTCTCTGGTCGCTATTCCAGCTTTATACTGAGTAAAACTTTATACGAGTATTATAAAAGTAAGATTTTTAATCATACCGTCCTTGTCTTACCACTATTACTTGGCATAATTTTATACCAGGGCTGGTATTTCAAACGCTCTCGTGGCCGTATTATCACGTGTGTTTACATACAAAATACACGAGAAAAACTGTTTTCTCGTGCCACGAGAGTGGTTCAGAATAGCACCCCAGGGGTGCTTTTTTAAATCTTCTCGCCTCAGGGGTAAAAAAGATTTCTACTCGGGGATTTTCATTTTTTCTATATAACTACATTTTGCTTCAAATATGGCCACACTGATAATTAAACTTTAAACCAACTCGTGAAACCAAACATTATGATTTTCATACAATTTTATGACCCGAAACACTTAATTAGGTTGAATCGACCAAACCGTATTAGTTTTTTTTCCGTTTTTCAAACAGTTTTATAATGTCGAACTATGAAATATCAATTTCAAAACTGTTTATTCTACGCTGTTTGAAATTTAATCATCAGTGTGGCCACATACAGGGTGTTCTTTAAACCCTGTCACATCCGAAACCACGATGATCAGTATGAGCAAGAAGACACATTGGCACATTAAAATATTTTTTTAGAACGAATAAAATGTAAAAAAATAAAACATCAAAAAAAGCAAATGGTTGCTTACTTCTGCCGTGGTTATACAAGGAAGGGGGAAGGGGGGAGTCTGACACTGCGCCGCGCTCCCCTTACTTCTCCCCTGCATAAGTAAGCAACCATTTGTTTTTTTTAATATTTTATTTAAAAAAAATTCTTTGTTCTAAATATTTAAAAAAAATATGCTATTATGTCTTCTTGCCCATACTGATCATCGTGGTTTCGGATGTGACAGAGTTTAAAGAACACCCTGTATGAAGAAAATTGTAGTCGCATGCAAAAAATAAAAATTTACAAATGAACCACTCTCTAGAAGAAAAGATTCAGAATAGCACCCCAGGCTTATAAGAAAGGTCTATTAAAATAAAACTGCATCTCTGTAATGCTTGCATTATTTATGTATGTTTTTATTTTATGATTATGTTTCATATATTATTACATCCGTAAAATTTAAATATGAGTGTAAAATGTGTACGTATGGTATTTATGATAACATTTTAAAATCTAGTTTCTGTAATTATTTGCATCATATCAATTCAAGGTTGAAAACTAGATCAAACTCGTTTATGACAAACTGCATATAATTATGTGAAGTGAAGAAAACGTATTACTTATTATCTCATTAAAAATTATGTATTTGCTAGGCAGGTAACAAAATCACGAACACATGGGTAAACGATTACGAAGAATCTCACTGCATCAATAAACTTTTCAGCTTTTTTACTTCGTTAAAATTTAAATATCTGTATTTTTAAAAAAATATTACGCTTGCTTTTGATTTTGCATTGCAGCAATTTTTTGGTTAATAAAAAAAAAAAAGATAATTTAATGTGCGCTTTTAAAAAACAAATATTGTTATTTTTTTAAAAAAATATTACAATGTTTGTACAAATGCCCCATTGGCGTATTGTAAATGTAATTTAAAAAATCAACGAATGAAACAATAATTTTTTTTAATTAAATTTAATTATCCAAATATATATTATATATAAATGAAACGCCGTGTTGTGTCTCGCAAAAACTCGAAAATGGCTTGACAGATTTAAGAGGGGTTTTTTGCAAAATGTTCTAATTCACGTACTTAAGGTTCACAAATAAAAACATTTTCAATATATTGAGTAGAAAAAAAGTAAGATGCATATATGTGTTTTTATCGATTTTCCAGGGTTGCATTCAACTGAAATGCATATTCCAAAAAAATTATAAAATGTTATTTTTTTGTATATTAATAAAGTTTGTATTTAACGTTTACAAACATCAATTATTTTCAACGGATAGTCCAAAATAAATAGCGCGTGTAATTGATTACGAAAAATGTTTGTCCAACCAGCTAATAGCAGGCAAGTTAACGTTCGGGCAGGACAACGTCTGTCGGGTCGCTTGTTTATTTATAAAAATTACAAAAAATACAATAATAACGTATCCCAAACTTTATGAGGCCAAGGGCCCTGTGTTGAGTTGGGATACAACATAATGGAAAGTGGAAGCACGTACATAATGAAAGATATTTTTTTTTCTGTTACTACTTTTACATATACAGTTAATCTTATAACAACTGTAACTTTCCAAAAAAGAGACTAGCTCTTGTGCTTCGAGAGTGACACTCCGTAATAGTTATTTAGTAATTTAAAGTTATATAATTTCGAATATACCTACATGAGTATTATTATATTTTTTTTTACGAATTTAGTTTTTTTTTTAAAACATACAAAAATACAGTCAGGTTCATCAATGTTGCGAATAAACACTTTGTATCCCGAAGCCGTGTAAACACGTGATTATATAACCATGCGTTGTGTCCCGGTCCCGTGTTTTCACGTGGTTTACCAGCTATCTAAAAAAGTGTATTTTTATTGAGATCTAGTGACTTTTATTAGTGCTATTTGCTGCTGGTAAACCACGTGAAAACACGGGACCGGGACACAACGGATAGTTTTTATAATCACGTGTTTACACGGCTCCAGGATACAAAGCACAAAAAAAGGAGTGAGGCCCTGTATATGTGCGAACATTGCAATGCGCAATGTGGCAAAACCATCACACAAAATTACTTATTTAATTATTTCATTTAAATTTGAAAAGTTTCAATTGATTTAACTCAGTATTTTCATAATTACGACACTTTTAAGAAACCCTTCACAAAGCATGAAATTTCACAAAAATGGGCCGGGCACAGGGTAAATTCTATGTGTGTTCGGCCGGTGATCAAAGTGTTAAAAAAAGTTGCTCAATAGCAGCTTAACAAAACAAAACGCTAGCTAGTTTAATATCATTATTACTTTGATTAAAGCACATTTTTGCACTAATAATTATTTTAAGTTTTACAATTATTTTCTAGTGTTCATGTACAAGTGACCTAGAGTTTGTATGTTTAAAATTCATTTATGAATCGATATAACCTGTTTTTCTAATAACTATTATTGAATTAAGTTAGTTGATTTGTTAGACTAAGTAGTTGTGTTCTTAATAACTGCCATTAGGTATTGTCATGAAATCTACTTGTAATTAATTCACAGAAAAATCTACAGCTTGAACGGGCTCAGCTGTCTGAAGGAAACTAACCTAACCAGAGAACACTACATAAATGCTCTAGTGTAAGGTATAGATTATTTTTAATTATTTTTAGTTTATTCAGAAAAAATATACATGTATGCAATAATACTACTAAATACATTTTTTTATATTAATCTACTACATATATTTACATTAACGTTTCCCATTACGTAAAATTTGTAATAGAAATAAATTAAATATTTATCCGAGACTGAAACCGCAGCCGAAAATAGTTGTATTAGCCGAAACCTGCCTAAACCGAAACTTCGGTCAGTCACGAGTATTTTGTAAAAGCAGTGAAGGTGTTTTTTGTAAGTATTTTTATTTTTGTAAATATATTTTTTCAGGACTTTAGTCTAATGGAGTTGAGATTTCATAATCATCATCATTCTCGTTCCGCACCGAATGGTCCATAGGGCATTGGTTTACCAATTGCAACTTATCTTAATATTTTTTATTACATGATCAATCTTACGCTTCAGGTACTAGTCAAAAGACTATGAAATATTCTAGTTTAAAAACAGTTCAGTAGAGTTAAGACTCGGGTCCGAATAAATAAATCCTCTAGCGATTTTATTAATATTGAAACGTTTTAACATGTAGTGTTAAAAACCTTAAATTTCATGTCTATCTTGCTAAGAATCCAACTCGAGACAACATGCATGGTAGGCAAACGCGCGAACTTCTAGGCCACGAAGCGGACATGTATAAAACATTACCTTCATAAAACTTCAAGTTCTGTTGGTTAAAAGCATGGAATTTATGTGGGTACCAATGTTTTTAGCAGACTTTCCATAAACACAATACATAATAATGATCAGCAAAAAACCAACTTGCTAGCCATATTATTTAACTTCTTTTTCTAACGTCATGGTTCTTGTGTTTACTTTCTCCATCGAAAAATGTGTAGTCTATGGAATATGACGGACAATTGGTGTAACCAACACGCAACAAAATTTAACTCTTCCTTCCCGGTGACGTATGGCTAGTACACATTGCATCTAATAACTTTAATATCTCTATAAATATTATTAATAATGGGTTAAGATTTTCGATATTTCTCTGTTATACGTTTACGTATGAATTGGAATAATTTATTACTAAATAATAATAATAATTGGGCATAGAAAAACCATTTTGTAACAAATCAGAGATGAATCACTGATACATTCAAAAGATTACCAATGTGGCGTTTGTGGTATACCGAGAATATGATATTACGTCTCACTCTCGATACTATATCGTAGCGTCACGCAGGCCAGTAACAAAGTGACCCGTACCTTTCCTTTGTGTAGTACGCCAGTCTCCAGTTTTGCGTTTTGCGCAGTTGTATTCGGGCTTAAGGGTGGTCTCTCTTTTCGCTGCGAACGTTAGCCAATGGTTTTGTCATGTTTTAGCGATAAGAATCAAAATATCATTACTTTGGAGTTCAATTTGATTTAATATTTCGCATTTCCGATTTAAAATCTCTCATTTTTTGCATGTGTTTTGAATATACAGAACCGTAACGCGCGGATGTTTTTGGCACAGTAAGGGATTGGTTAATTTGGAACTGTTGTAGGTAATTTAATTTATTTATATGCGTTAAATACTGTCTCCCAAATACGTGTTTCGTTTATTTGTTTTCATGTATTGGCACTTGAATAAATGATAGCAGTTTTTTTCGTTGAAATTAATGCTTTAATGCAAAACCATCTCGAAAAAACAACACATCTTTTAAGGTAATCTACGAAGGGAGTCATTTTTTGGCATCTTCATTAGAACGAAAGTGCTGCTCAGCCAGGCCATAAGTCACCTGTCGAAACAAGTGGTAATCGGACGGAGCAATGTCTGGTGAAAACGGCGGGTGATGTAGGACTTCCCATTTGAGCGTTTCCAAGTATATTTTGCTTTGCTTTGCAAGATGTGGCCGAGCGTTGTCATGCCGCTAAGTTAATTTGTCGTGTCTCTTCTTGTATCACGGCCGTTTTTCCTTAAACGTATCAATTGTGGTCGATAGCAATCTCCCGTGGTTGTTTCACTGGGTTTAAAAACTCATTATACACTTCACCCAGCTGATCATGGTGCTGAGCAGAGATAATGCTTATGGTCTTCGGTGATGTTCCGACAGAGCATGGTCACCATAAATCTCCACTAGAATTCTATGTGCTTCAGCTACAGATAAAAATAGTGCAGTAAAATTCCCCGCAAATACTCTTTTGTGGCACGAAATTCGGCGGAATATCATATACTATTGCAAGGCCTAATGGTGGAGCTTCACGATGAATTTGGCTGTAGTATTGCCCGGTTTAAAAATACTAAAATAACACCGTCTGTCGAAAAACAACGAGAATTTAATCAACTTCCTATTAATATTAGAACATCATTAATCCATCGTCCGCACCTACTTTTTCATACGACTCAGCTTTTATCCAGCAATGAAGATTAAAGTTTATTAAAATTTGTAACAACCTCTGTATTATTATTTATATAAAAGTAAACGTAAAAGTCAGACCGCGTTCTTATTAAGTTGTTATGAACTAACTTAACAAAGCGTTGATAAATAAATAAAAAGCTAATCCCCACCTTGAATGACTTCTAAGGACTGTTCCTAAAAAATTATAATATGAACCAAAAAATAAGTTTACAGATTACTTTTTATTTACAAATAAATAAAAAAAAGTATTTTACATAATATTTAACATAACTGAAGAAAAACCATAAGATATTAAAAGAATTTTGGAAAATAGGTACTGAAATAAAAATTAAACAATGAATACAATTATACACAGAATATTATATAAATATAATTAATATTTTATATATTACGAGCTGAACCCGGCAACTGTTTGCGGCAGCGGCAGAGCAACCGGCAGCGAATTGCAAATGTCAAACTCTGCTCTTCTCACCAACAGGGGTGCATTTTTTTAGGAACGCGATTTTCAAAAATGTATTGAAGGTCAGTTAATATTATTTAAGTATTACCATAAATCTAGTAAAAAGAAATAAATTTGTAGAAATCATAAGGAATTTAAGGAAATAATCTGATTGGGATCCATCAAAAACGAAAGTTGTTTGTAAACATTCAAAAACAAACTTTTTTTATTGATTTTCCTTTCTATTTTTTCAAATATGCATTCTCGGCGAATGCAGCCCTGGTGAGCGATAGAAAAAAACGTATTCGCTCCTACTTAATAAATTGACGATATTAAGAGTTATAAATAAGCTCATGGCAAAGATCTACATTTTACTGAAAACCGTACGTAAATCGGCCCAGTAGTTATTTAGCACATCGAGGACACACATACAAACATTGCTTTTTATATAGGTATATAAATTAAGAAGATAATATGCAATAACTTTATTTTGACATTGATTGAAATAAATTATTAAAGAATAAAATTTATTAAATTACCTACAATAGTTCCACGTTAAATTGATTACTTTTAGCTAACACCATTTTTATGAAATAATAACAAAATTACATTGATGACATTACGCGATTATTTCATAAATAATTTCTATACCTTAAAGGATAAACCACAGGAGTCACATTGAACGAAATGGTCAGGAAACGAGATTTTGTGATTGTGCGGTTTCCAAAAACTTTTGAACCAAATGAGATAATTTCAATATATAAAGAACTTTCATAGTACACATCAGAATAGCATATCTGGTGCATTGATGTTTTTTGCACTAGAACAAAATGAACTTCAGATTTTTATTTCAACTTAAAAATGCATTTATATGACAAAAGTGGACTTTGGTGTTTTATTCGCGTACAAAATAGCTTATTGTGATAATTTCTGCATTTTTAACTTCAAGACGGCAAAAATGGACTCCCGAGTTTTATCCTTTAAGGTACAGATAGATATTATCTGTTGCCGATACTACAAAAACAAATCTAGGTCCCAATACAAGTCATAATCAACCAAGCGTATCGTGAAATCGTATGACAATATTATTTAACTTCGAAGGCTGATCTCTCTTGCAATTTATTACATTTATGTGAGTATTTGATAATAGTAATAGTTTAGTAACGTGACGATGAATTTTTGACCCTGAAAAGTGTTTGAAGATGAAATTTTGACCGTGTATCTTAACGGTAAATTTTTCAATCAATTTTTTCAATTCAATAAACAATCATTTTTTTGACTAAACGAAGAATTTAGGAAAGGTGTTTTTAATGATCAATTTTTGAAATTGAAACGTGTCTGAACTATTAATTGAAGACACTGATAGGAATCTTAACGATTCATTTTTGACACTGAAAGATGTCTTAACAAATTCTTGACATCAAAAATTGACTTACGATGAATTTTAGACACAGATAAATATCAACAATGAATTTTTTACACTGAAACGTGTCTGAACTATTATTTTAAGACATTGAAAGGAATTTCAACGGTTCATTTTTGACACTGAAAGATGTCTTAACGAATTCTAGACATCAAAAGTTGACTTACGATAAATTTTAGACACAGATAAATATCAAAGATGAATTCTTGACACAGATAAATATCAACAATGAATTTTTGACACTGAGACGTATCTGAACACTGAGAGGAATATATAATTTAAGACACTGAGAGGAATCTTAACAATTTATTTTTGACACTGAAAAATATATGTTAACGAATTTTCAACATTGAAAGTTGACTTATGATGAATTTTTGACACTCAAGGCGTCCCACAATAAATATTTTTTTAAACTCAAAGGTACCTATCTCAATAGTTTATGATATGATACCTCAGAACATTATCCTTAAACAAATAATACTAGTAAGCGGTCGAATTATATTTCAAGACAACCAAAAATTATACATTCGAAATTCAAGTAATTAGATTCATTGTCATCTCAACAGATACGAAGAATTGTTTAGGATAGGGAATACGCATGTATATTTATTAGCTGGTTTAAATAATCACTTTTACACGATGTGTAACATTCATCATCCTGCCTGTGTTCATCTATTTTTCTTTAATTATTCCACCTTAACCAACTAATCACCGGTCTAAATACTTTTTTATGTCCAGATTTCCATAATACCTTTTGAAAAACGTAATCCATCTTTGTTGAAATTTTTGACGACCCTGTACGTACGTACTTCGTTTTATGAGCAAGTTCAGAATGTCATCTGTGCTGGTATTCCTAACGAAATTATAGCGCGGTATAGCGCGGTATAGCGCGTTTTTACGTACTAAATACGCATTATAGCGCGCTGTAAACGCGTTCGGAATACCAGCTCAGGAGATATTTTTGTAGAAATTTGTACATCGGATCCTCAATCACTAGGTATTACTGATCATCATAATTTCCTTATTCGTGCTCAATGGTGCATAGGGCACCGCATTGGAACTTTCATCGTAGCGTACATAAATATTTTTTGTTATGTGTAAGGCAAATTTACGTTCCAGGGGTGCTGTTCTGAACCAGTCCCGCGGCACGAGAAAACAGTTTTTCTCGTGCATTTTGTATGTAAATACACAAGATACTACGGCCGCGAGAGCGTTTGGAATACCAGCCCAGGTACTAGTCCAGGGACAGTTAATTATTGCAGTTTTCTACCTAAATGTGGATTTACACGATATTCATGTGAACATAGTTATGCAGAAAGCACCCAGCTATCGAAAAGTGAAACTAAGATACTGGAACTTTTGTGAAAAGAGTTTTTTACTTTGACACATGGTAAATAATGCAAACGTTCGTTTTTTAATCATACAAAAAAGAATTTAATTATGTATTTGACTAGTTTGAATGATTTTTAAAGTCTCGCTGACCTTACAACCTAAGATGTGCATTTAGCAGAAAACAACCAACCCCAGTAAAGCGCTGATGTATGTTGTGTCATTATGTATTAAAAATATTGTTATTATTACGGTACTTAATTGTAAAGAACATTGTTTTTCGAAGTAAACGAACAAACAATGGTCCCTTTGAAGTAAATATAAACCTTGCACATTATAAGCAAGGTTAAAAAGAATGCAACTCCCATATTTTTAAAATATATATTTTTTTAAAAATGTTTATTATTTTGTTTCTTTTTATATTTTATTTTTAAAACGGTTGAGAACCCCTGAGCTCTTATCAGGAGCATTTAATATACATTGCAACAATACCAACAATTAAATGATTTATGATTTTTGCTATTTCGAATATACCGCGTTATCTTTATTTTTATTATTTTTCTACATAAGTATTTTTGTATATTTTTATTTATTTATGTCTTATTAAGAAGTATTAAAATCCCAAGGTTATTATATAGAACATTTATAAAACAACTGTGTAATATATATAGATATATTGTTATTTAATTTTGTAATAGAACACTGTTATGTTAAATGTATTTATGTTTATAAAAAGCATTTGTGCCGTGTACACACTAATAAATAAATAAATATAAAAAATATATCAAAATAATAATAAATAAAGTTTTATACTACCATTTAAACAAACATATCACGTCGATCCTTCCAGAAATGGAAAACTCGGGACCTCGAGAATGCAACAACCAAGTAGTGAAGTCGTTACCTGAAGAATTTTCCCCACTCAATTTTTTCAGGACTTTTTACCCGGGAGTAGCCATCGAGTCGGAAACGATTTCTAGGGTTCTGGTTCTATTTCAAACACATAGCAGCATTCTGAATCCGTCGGGACCGAAATGGTACTATTATTGTTATTAAATTATTATTTTTACAGCAAATAACGTAGGTTTGGTCTTGAATATGTGTGCCTATCCAGTTTTGTTGGATAAAGGCGAAATTGAACGCACGCAGTAAGATGCGATGTAATGATTTTCAACCTCGGTCGTGCATAATATTTCTAAAATAATCGGATCTCGCTTAATAATGTCACGGCAATCGAGGTACAGAGCTACCGATCGGGTATTGTCGGCATTACCAACGTGAAGAGTAAAAAGTAATTTTCAACGAAAATTTGCGTGCAAAACGGCAACCTTTAGGAGTACACAATATCAACATTCCCTTATCCGCACCTAAATGCATAGTGCAGCGCAATAGTACTTCACTCGCGGCCTATGAGCAATAATTTGTTATTTGAAATGTTTGGTGTTTAGTTTATGGTTTTCTATATTTTATCCGCGTCTTCGCTCGTGTGGTATTTGGGAGAAATTAGTTTATTAATTAGTTCTCTTGTTTGTAATGTACCGAATGTATTTATTTAAAAAGTTGTAAAAAAACTTTAACAACTAGTTATAACTTACATTATACAGTACAAAAATAATTTCAGTTACTATATTAGAAGTTATTAAATTCAGACGCATTATGTTTTCTCATATACAGTTTTTCAGGGCCAGACCGCGAAACTTCAGAGGAACATTCCTTGCGGTATCTTTTAAAAAAATCTTTGTATTTTTTTTTCCAAATAGTCATTTAAAAAAAAAAATAAAAAAATTGAAACTCTTCATATTCTATATATTTTTGACACTTGTGCAATAATATTTACACACATGTCCACCCTCATTCCATTATAACACCCACCCTCTCACACACTCACACAAACACACTAACATGTATTGTACGATTATTTCATGTATTTCTGTGGATATCTGTCATTGGTTTTATTCTCTGTATATTTTATTTGTTTTATTTTTTTACATTTTTACATCCCCAATAAATAAAATAAAAATTAAATCTCAAAATGTAGTAAAACCTTAATTTCTCGGACAAGCAGGCCCTTCACAAACCCTTACGTCTCTCCTACCCAGCCGCTTCTCTTGTCCGCGTCTGGATAAGCCCTGTAAATGCCTAGGCTTCCATATTCCCTTCTCAAAAATTTTTCCCTCTCTGTTAAAATAAATTTAAATATGAACAACTCCCTAGGGAGGAAATCCAGTCAGTCTGCAAGCATTTGGACATAATCAAACATTGTTGAATTTTAAATAACTCACTTTTAGAAAATGGGAATCAAGTTAGGGTAGAGTGGGGTTTGAACCATGGACCTTAGAGCCATGAGTCCGAGACACTAGCCACGGGACTACAATCCGATCCACCAGAACCAACTTCATTACAATTTTTGATAACATGAGCCTCAGCACACGATAGGGTATTTTGGCAATAACGATAAGAATTTACACCATTAAATGATATTCTAGGAAAAAAAGTAGCCTATGCCGATTGCCGGTCCTTGAGCTATCGCTATCCGATTGATATATTTTCGGGATAAAGGTAGCTTGATACACTTTCTTAAAAAACTAAAATCTTAAAAAATAAAACATATTAAAAAAACAAATGGTTGCTTACTTCTGAAGGGGATAAACGAGGAGGGAGGGGGGAGTCTGATACACCGCCAACCGCACGGCTGCGTACCCCTTGCTTCTCCCCTGCAGAAGCATTTGGTGTTTAAAAATATTTCATTTAAAAAAAAAATTCCCTCTATATATTTTTTGAAATATGCTAATATGTCTTCTTGCCTATACTGATCATCGTGGTTTCGGATGTCACAGGGTTTAAAGAACACTCTGTATAATAAACGAAATTATATATATTTAATAAAGAAAAATTATTGTAGGTATATAATATAGGGAAAAAAATAAAGAGATTTTATTATTGACTAATTTGTTATAAAGTAATGAAATGGAATTATTGTGGTCGGTATGAAATGAGAACGCCTTTCTCGAAAACCGCCATGAAATTTTAATTATGAAACTTTTACCTTAATTACGGGTGTTAACATTAGTTGTATCTGTTTCTTCCAAATTAAAAGAGAACAATTGGACAAATTAGTCTACAATGTATTCTTTTTCATTATTAAAGAACAATTTAGTAAATAATTTATGGCATCTTCACAGTGCACCGCGCAAATACCACGGGCAGCTTTGGTAGATTTATTCCTTGATTGAACGCGAACAGGTTTAGAAAATGATCACTTTCGACTACTTGACAACATTTTCTTTTGAATGACATATAACCTTTACTATTTAGTTTTACTTTTAGTGCTCATTTTTTATTTTTAAAAAGACAGACGCAACATATGCTAACACTTATATTATATTAATAATAAATTTTGACAATTTTATCACTTCAGTAATCACTTCAAGGGCATAATCAAACCTCGAATTCATTATTAAAAATAACCCCAAGTTTTTGTCTGCAAATACTAATACCGAGATCTTCCAATGAAAAAATACGCGCTAAAGATAAGTATGTAAATAAAATTCGATTGTAATATTTAAAGCATTAACTTTGTGAACAATATTTTGAGTTTGTTCAAATTCTTGACTGGATTCAACATTAAAATAGATTTCTATATTACCTTTTCTTAAATGTTCTTCATCTCTGTAGTAATATGTTAATATAAACAGCTCCCCAAGGAGTTAAATCCAGTCCTTGTCTACAAAAATTTTGGAATATTGTTGAAAAATCCACCTGGTCCATGAAGAAGTATAGAAATTTAAAAAATAACATTTTCAGGCGTTGCCTAGTATGTAGGTGAAATAATTCAATTAGACGAAACTCACCCACATAAATAAAGGTTTCAGCTCTTTAACTTCACAAACATCAACAGATGAAAGAATTGAAGGAATATAGATGTTCAAATATGGGCAGTATGGTGAATGTTACACAGTGTGTAAAGTGCCCACTTAAACCAGCCATTGACAGGTCATAAGCCCTGTAGCTGCTTAGATTTCTATATTACCTTCTCTTAAATGTTCTTCATCTATGTTGTAATATGTTAATTAACTTTGTGGTGAAACATTTTGGTAAATGTTATTAAATATTTGATATCGTTTAATAAATGTTTCTCTTTCAAAACTTAACTTCGAAAATTAATTATATATAATAAAAAAAAATGCTTTTAATAATGGATACACAATTGATTAAATAAATACTTTTAAAATAGAAAACTAAAGAAAAAATCAATTAAACAATTTTTATATCCTGTCAACAGTAATTATAATAATACTAATAATTATTAAAAATAGAGAAAAATTCTTTACGTAAATACTATATTCACAAATTTATCCAAATTTTTACCAAATAATATCAAACCTGTTTTTTATACAAATAACAATATTGGTCAATTATTGATTAATCATAAATAAGAAAATAGTTTTTTGAATAATTCAGGTGTTTCCCAATTAAAATGCAATTCTTGTCCTGTTTACTTTGGAAGAACATTTTTTCAAATTTTTTAATTCGTGTTGAAAAACATATGAGGTCAAGGATGTTTTGAGTATGTCAAAATGCTTGCAGATAGGCTGGATTTCCTCCCCAGGGAGTTATTCATATTTAAATTTGTTGCAACAAAGATGGAAAAAATTTAAAAATAAATATTTCTCAAAAATGTTTTCCCTCTCTGTTGCAAAAAATTTTTAAAAATGAGGTGTCTTCACAATAACAATATCTTCTTATTCGCAAACCACCTTATCAATTTTAATCACGACTTTAATAAAGATACAGAAGTTAAAATCTTACATTCAAATAATAAATAGTTAAAAGTAAATAATATAGAAATATTTCACATCAGAAAAGCGCTCTTTTCAATATAGCCCGTTATATGATGTTTCATTATTATGGTCACCCAAAACCTATTAAACTCATGCTCTTCCTTCCCTTTCCTCTCCTTTTTTCAACTTTTTCTCAAATAGCATAAAATATTTTCATAATCTAATCAGTGCATGTTTGTCCTGTATGTGAAATAGAACCAGAATCCTGAACGAGTGCTTTTGACTCGATGGCTAGTCTTAGGCGAAAATCCGGAATAAGAAAATTGAATGCAGATAAATCCGCCTCGTAGTGTAGTAGTTAACGCGTTCGCCTACCATGCTTGAGACCCCGGGTTCGATTCCTGGATCCCTGGGAAGGTCAACATGAAATATTGCTTAGAAAGGTGATTTTACACTGCAATATTTCGTGTTCCTGGAATGGCACCCGAAGCGTAAGGCTGATCACCCTACCTTCACGTAGTCTAACAGATGATTGATATACGCTTCATTCTTTAATCTGAATCAAAATTAGCCTTCGCGTTTCAATAGAAAGTCGCATTAATTCATGCATCTCAAATATCTTGTCTAGGTTGATAAATTACTCATTATTATACGCAGATAATAAATAATATGTAAGTACTAAGTACCTACGTAATATGCGCAAAAAAGTCCATGACCGACTTTATTAAAAATAATATTTGCATGCGGGCATTATGTATTAAAATTATGCAAATCATATACTAAAATGTACGTTAATTATTACCGTATATTTTTTTTTACCTATCAAATACATATCTGAGGATCACACCCAAACGGATGAAAAAACGTAGGCAGAATGGTCAGTGTTACGCAGTGTGTAATGTAGGCACTCAAATCCACCAATAAACCCTGGTCATAAGCCCTGTAAATGTCTTCTCAAAAATGTTTTTAAATTTCTAAATCTTCTTTACCCACTAGAGGCAGTGTTTCCCAGCCTTATTTATGCCATGCCCCACCGTAGTCTTTTCAAAAGTCAGATGCCCTACCGGCATCTTTTTTAGTTAAACAGTAGGTAAATTTTCGAATCATCTTGTAATATGTTTGTAAACATAAGAACCCCTAATGAAATTAAATAAAACCTATTCTAATACATATATTATAACTGAAATTATTACAAAACAGAAATTGAAAATGTAATTAAGTAGAATGAAATAAATACGTGTATGGTGCCCTTTATAGACACGTATTCCGCGCATTGACATACCTATAACAATGCACTATCAAAATATTACAATACAATTATACAGCTTGGGCCCGGTACCAATACAACATCTACAGCTACATCCTGCACAGTTTCTGTGTTTTTAGATAGTTATTGAAGTTGTAACGGGTTTCATTCTATTTTAAGTACAATTTGGCGTAAATTTCAATGTTGTAAATCTCCGGCATATTTTCGTATGACTGATGAGTATTCCCCTTTATATGTGGGATGCCGACGTGTCTCATCTCTGAAGCGTGGTGTCCCACCTCTGAGGCCCCACCGTGGGAAACACTGCACTGAAGAGTGTTAACTTTGTGGAGATTTATTTTTTGTATGCGACCACACTTTGTTTCCTATATGGCCACACTAACGATTAAACGTCAAATAAATATAAACACGTGAAATCAAACGTGATGACTTTAATTGAGGATATTATTGCGACCTTAAGCTTTACCCAAAACACTTAATTATGTTGAATTAGTATTTTATAACTTTTTTTTCTATTTTTTGAGCAGTATGCAACATTTGAGGTTACAAAATGAAATATCTTAATTCATGCATGCATATGGAAATAGTGAAAATAAAAAGGTAAAATAATGTATATATAAAAATAACACATAGGTAAACATAATATGGTATTATAGGGTGGGGTGGTTCATAAGCCAATATATTAAACCCTCTTATAATAGTACAAAGATTAATTATTAAAGTAATTCTAAAGAAACCCTCCACATTTAATGCGGAAAGTCTATTTAAAATATTTAAGGTTCATACAGTAGACACTCTTTATAAAATAAATTCTATTATACACATTTATAAAAAAGAAAATAATTTGAGATGAATAAGTTACTCAGATACCAGCTAATATTAAAATTCCTAAATTCCACACTAGTCATGGTCAAAATAGCTTTCTATTCAAGGGTGTAAAAAATTATAATAATCTCCCCAATAAACTAAAAACTATTAAAAATAATATGTCAATTAATAAAGTTGGAATAAATTTTAAGAAATTCTTTGAACACGTGTAAAAACTACATTAAATTATTATGAATGTGTTATTGTTTTATGTTTTTTTTTTGTATATCTATGTTTTTTTTTTCTTATAAACTCGTTTTTAAAATGATATAAGCCTTTTATGAAATTTATCAATAAAAAAAAGTATCTAGAGAATAATATGTTGAAAAAGTAAGGGAATCTTGTAACGAAAAACTCCATCAGAGACGTGAAAAATGTCAATGACCAAAGAAATATTTTTCAACATAGAGATAGCCCTTCCAACAGGCATAACCATCGGCAGGTTGGTCTTGTATATTGGAATGTAAATCAGTCTATGCTAACGCTATCCATGGTAATTATTCGGAATATAAAAGCTAATGCTCCGAAATGCGTAGTTAAATACGCTTCTTAAATACGGTCTTCAAACTGCTGTAACCGAGCATACTCTGGAGGAACTCAGTGAGATAAATAGGGACTATGAAATATTATAGTGTAAAAACACCCCTTTAAATTAATTTTATTTATTTTTATTTTATTTATTACAGATTAAATTCATATAAATAAAAACTACAAAAATGTATACATAGTAAAGCCTGCCATCCAATTATATGCATTCACTAAATTATACTGCAATAAAGCGACGACGGTCGAAAGTTTGAACTTTATAAAGAATAAATAAACTATTTATTAAAATAAAAGAAATATGGACAAAACAAGGAGATAGTGGGAAGGAAAAGAAGGAATGGATAAGGAGTGGTGAAGGATGATTAAGTGAAAGTAGGTGTGGAAAATTGCATTTGATTTTATGATTAAGAGGAAGAAAAGAGGCAAAACGTCTATTCTCTGTTATTTCTAATCAAGCCTATTAGTTATCTTCTGTACCTATTATATGGAGTGTTAAATGTATCAAGACTATTAAAATTATTTTAAAATGCTTCACATATACGAGGGATCGTAGAATGTTTCCGAATAAATATTTCATATCAACCATGTCGGGAATCGGGCAAACGCGCTGACCATTACTTTGCTTTGGATTTGCAGATTCGTGCTTTTGCCATTGACCCGACAGTATGTTTGTATACGTTTGTGTATTTTGAATGTATCGTTGAAGGTTATTTCCTAAGTATACATACAATCCATATACGCTTACTATTCACATCTGACATCAGGCCTGCACAGCTATATTGTATAAAACTCTATGGCAATGACATGTCAGGTAATCAGACAAAACGACATTGACATTGAGAATTTACAAATTTAAAACTGAACCCAATAACAACCAACGTACCTAACGGTTTTTGCTAAAACAAATTAACATAATTGCATATTTTATATCGAGTAGGAAACTGGCGTCTGAAATGATAAAGTTTCATTAATTTATCCAAGTTTTTGGGGGGCTTATTGTCAAAATGCCATTTCTTCCAACTAACCAATAAAAAGAGTGTAATTTATGTGGTTTAAATTTCAAAACGTGCGCAAAAAAAATTAAAAACTAGATCATCATCATTCCATGTCCGCTCCCTAGCTGGAGCATATGGTATCCACGAAGAGCCTCCATGCATCTCTGTCGGCCGCCAACTTCTTTGCGTCCTCCCAAGTCAGGTTCTCGTCCCGAAGTTCTGACATAAACAGACCGCAAAACTTCGGAGGTACGTTCCTCATGGCATACTTTAAAATAAATCCTGTTTAGAAATAAAAACGAGAAATTACTTTGCGTCACGTCTCAAGTTTTCTTCCCCTCCTTCGCGGTGAGTTCTGCTGATTCGTCAGTTGACTTACCGTAATCCGGAAAGCTATTACAACTATCTTATCATTGGTTGATTCGGAAGAAAGAGTGACGTCATGCAAATTAGTTAGTTTTAATCAAAATATTTTTTTATTTTTTTACAATTTAACGATTTAATTTTTGCCACGCTAAGAATACATTATTTATTTTCAATTTCCCTAAGGGCTGAAATTCCTCATTGTGATGTCTATTATAAGTACATATTTAAATACGGGTCCGTAATGTAGTATGTAAGTTACATGTTTTGACTTGTCGATCAAGAAAGCAAGTATCTTTAAAAAACCAGCAACCCATCAACTGAAAAATAAATCCCGTATCAGGAAAATGTGTTATTTACAAAGTAATTATTTTTATGAGTTTAAGTAAATAGCTGTGACCGCTTACTTGATAAAACTCATTGGAAATCTAAAAATATATAAACGAGTCATTTACACTACTAATACAATTCACACAATGAGGAACTTCAGCTCAATGGGAAATTGGAAAAAAAAAATGTTTTCTTGCGCGGGGTAAAAATTAGAGCATTAAATTGTACAGTAAAGTTTCTTGAAAATGTACGGAAAAATTAATAAAAAATATTTTGATAAAAATGCTCTACTTTGAATGACGTCACAGGTTCATGTGAATCAACCTATGATCTGAGAGCTATGGAAGATTTCCGGTCTGCTTGTCGCCTCTGGACCAATGGGAAGAACTGAATGAGAATAAGCGGAAATGAACCTCTAACGTTACACGCGGAGTTATTTCACAAATACAAAACTTTAAAAAACCGTAGCGCTGATAATACGATATGTAAAAATTGAAAAAAAAAATTTTTGACTTAGTTTAATAGTCTATTAACAAATAAAAAATTATAAAAAAACCACTGAAGTTCCTCATTAACACATACCCTTAAAATACTATCCACATACGAATAATTATGTATGTGGGGTATCTCGTAGTGGTTTTTTTTATAATAAAATATTTGCGCTCTCGTGATTTACCCAAATATTTTATTTTGAGAGCCATTTTCAACGAGTTGTAAATAACTCACTATTAAAAAATGGGAATCAAGTAGTGACGTAGAGTGGGATTCGTACCGCGGACCTTTGCTCCGTGAGTCCGAGACGCTAGCCACGTGACCACAACCAGATTCACGATATTTTAATATAAATTAGCATTCTTATAACTTTCCGAAATATTTTAATTTTAGGGTCATTTTCAATGAGTTGTAAATAACTCACTATTCGAAAATGAGAATTAGTTGGGGTAGAGTAGGAATTGATCCTCGGATCTCTGATCCGTGAGTCCGCAACACTGGACCACGGGACCACAACCAACGTGTGGGAAATCGATCTATTACATGGATACATTTTTATTTATTTATTTTATTAAGGAACAATAACAGATAACTGGAAAAATACATACGAGACATAGATAACATACAGGATACATAATATTTCTAGGCCTGTCACTCTTTACCATCAATAATTATTCACAGTATGCAATGTGTTTTTTTTTTAAATAGTCGGCCTCGTGGTGGAGTGGTCAGCACATTTGCCTACTATGTAAGAGGTCTCAGGTTCGATTCCCGACATGGTTGACATGAAATTTTTATTTTAAAATGTGTTTTTACACTAGTACATTTAATAGTCCCTGGACTGGCACCTGAAACGTAAGACTAATCATCTTACCTTCATGTAACAAAAAAATCAAGATACGCTGTGATTTATAAACCAATGCAGTGGCCTTTGCAATGTAATACAAATAATAAATTAATAGTTATGATAATAAAGTATGGAAGCTAAAAAAAACTGGTTTAAAAATAATAAAAGAAAAAAAAATTTAAAACGAGAAAAGTTAAGTTATGTTAAAAAAAACTCAGGAAACTAAAAACTTATCATCTGATTTTATAATTACAAATGACGAAATCAGTTGAGAATGCAAATCTGAGACTGGTATAATTGATAAGATTAAGAAAGGGTCACAAATATGGTTTGGTTTGTTTTATACATGTCATACACGTCATAGATGACGAAAAAACAGATATTTATATGGCGAGAATAAATAATAAGAAAGACCCAGCATGATCAGATAAACCAAAATTTCAAGCGCGATCTTGTTAAAAGTAGATAAAACAAGATGTGTGATTGTGGAAGAGGCTAGAAATGTATATCAAAATAGATGTGTGTGGCGGTCCATTCTCTCTCCCTACCCTACGGAATAGCAGGATGGTTAGTAGTAGTAAACATTTTTTAATATGTACATGGGTTTCCCTCTCCTATAATACAAAAAATGAATTCATAATTACATTATTTACAAAATCTGTTTATTTACCTCGTAAACTAAATAAGTAAATGAGCAATAAATTGTGTGAATTATAGGCAACACAATGTGATGAATTTTCATCGTGCCTATTCAGTCAATCAAGTCACACTTTTGTAAATAATTGTATTTTCATTCTAAGCATCGGATTTTTTCTCCCAATACGTTTGAATACATCGTTTTAAATATATTTTAACAAGATATCCATGTACTTAAATCATTATTTAAGGTGTTAATGTGCAAGACGTGCATCGCGATATACATTTATGTGTGTTTGAAAAATTATCGCATTATCAATTTAATATTAATATTTGCCGATGTCTACAATTGTTGCAAGAAAACTGTAAAGAAGTGATATTAGTAATTACGCCAATTATTTGCTGTGTTTCTCATAGAAATAATGATTGTATTGTTGTATAAACGGCATAGACAAACAATTTTATTAAAATGTACATAATTCGACTCCGATAGAATCCGACACCATAAAGATTTCTTGAGAAAAGCCAATGGAACCCGATGGTCTCTCATCTGTCAAACTGTCAATTTTTTTTTAATACGGATGATTTAATTGCGCTTAAGTACCTGAAATGGTGGCAAGTTTGTTGTTCAGGAAATGATTTGCTGCCGGTTCCATTTGAAGATCAACGGCTCTGTTTTTGATACAGATTTTTCTTGTCCTGTCTCGGTAAAATCTAACCTTTTAACGGTATGTCATAACGACGTGAAATTTAGATTCAACTTTGCTACTTCAACCGTGCTATTTTCAAGTCAAATTTATCTCTCTCAAAACATCAAACTTCTAAGTTTAAAGAGTAATTGCATTGGAGAATATTAGTCATAAGATGGTTCGATTTCATAACTTTAAGTGAAGTCCGAGAATGAATACAGAAGCCTCTTATAACGAGCGTCTTGAAGATGCATTGGTAAACCTGGCTTGGACATGTGCTGCGCATGTTTCAGGAGAACCTAAACCCAAGTTGCCTCTTTTTTACACCTTCGGGCTCTCGCCGTCCTGGAAGGCCGTCGATGACGATCTTTCGACTTTATTCAGCGGAATTAAGGGACGCGGGATTGACGTTAGAAGAGGCAAAAGTACTAAATGGCTTTCCTGGAAGCATCTGGTGATGCCTGGTCCACTGGCTCCGTTTTAGAGCGGATGTGGAAAAGAAGAAGAAATCAACAGAGATGTTATACTTTTTTCGGGCTTTTTGGTATACTTTCGAACTTTTAATGGCTAGTTTTATAAAAATCAACTTTTTTATATAAACTGTGCTATTTTCAAGCATTTTTTTTTTTGCTTTTATCGATAAAAAATAAAAGCGGCTAACGGCTAGTCGTAACGACGTGAAATTTTGAAACTGACAACCATTTAAATGTCAAATTACATAACAAGGTATGCAAAATTAAAATAACAGGACAATACTTTTTATTACCAATGACTTTAACTCAATCCTAAGCAACGCCGCGTAAAAATTCTAGTTGTCAATAAAATCAAGTAATAATAAGTACTTCGAATGACGAAAGATAGTTACATAATACGCTTTAAAACTCGTACCATTTTTTTCTTATGTATCTATACGTTACGTAGGTACATAGATTTTATCATAATAAATTTTTCCGCCATAGTAAGATTACCTATTATAAAGTTATAACCATAAAAAATAATAATTGTTTGCTCTATATTTAAAAAAAGCCGTACGTTTTACGATGACCATACCCTAGCTAATTCAAGTTTGTTGTTTGTAGAAATATTATAAGATTCTTAATCATCTAACATCATAAATTAATGTAGTCTCGTTTTAATACTTATCAGTAGATTTTATTTTAAGTTTATTTTCGTAGGGCGGGGCGCTAGTTGAACAATTTTTTTAAATTTAATAAATCATGGCTCTTGATTCAAACGCCTGTAGAAAATAAAAGATCAAATCTGGTTTAGAAGACATTGTCATGAATGTGAGAAACTTCCGGGCTCAAACTGCCACAAAGGTGGGGTAAATTGAACAAGTCGAGAATTGAAAATAATGGTCTCAAAAAATGTTTCCAATTGGTTGCTGCATATCGATAGAGACGAGGTTGTCAATTTTTTAAAGTTCGAGATTAGAAATTAGCAAAAATTTACAAATGTGCTTTCCTTCCATACTTTTACTTATGTTTGCTTTTTATATATCATGATATTTTTATGTTTTTTCATTATGAATTTTCAAATTATTTCATTTAGTACTCACTCTTATTTGGCATATTATTTATTACTTCTATTTCTTACGTATAGAGTGAGTTTCTAGAAACTATATCTTAATTATCATTTCAACTAACGGTTACTACCTCATCGTCAGGAATTTAACTAAATTATAATTACACGCGTTGTTATTTATATAATAAAATATTGTATGAAAGTGACAGAAAATTGAAAGAAAGAGAGAAAGAAGATAAAACAAATCATAACGGGAATAGTTTTAAAAGAGGACTCGAAGTTAAATTTAATTGATTATTTATTATTTGAAGTTTTTGATTAATGGATATACTAATTTCTAATCGTTCTAAATTATCAAAAAGAAAACCATTTTTATTGACATGCAAAATTTCTACAAACGTTTCTTGATTAAATTCATGGTTTTCGGATATAAGATGATTTGCGAATTCTGAAAAATTATTATTACTCAGACATCTTATATGTTCTTTGATTCTAACTTTAAATTTACGTGAAGTTTTTCCAATATATAAATTTGGGCAATTTAAACAATTTAATTTATAAATTCCCGAATGATTTCATTTATCATCCCTATCTTAACAATTTGTTTATATTTTACCTATGTTATTATTAGTATAAATAGCTGGCCTAATATTGTTAGGTAAAATTTGTGCTATATTATTAGAAAATGAATTAATGTACAAAATTCTACGCCAGTTCTCATTTTTATTGGATTTTTTTATATAAATAGCAACGCGTGTAATTATAAGTTAGTTAAATTCCTGACGATGAGGTAGTAACCTCGAAAAAGTGTAATTTAAAAAAAAATTAAGTGGTTTATACAAATTTATAAACAAATAAGTGTAAAATGTCATACCACAAAGTTAAAAATGTTTTTGATAACAATAATAAACTACTATATTTTACTATTATTTTGTTGATTTCAATGATACTACGAGTATTATTTTGTTTATTTGATTATTTATGAATCTAAATTTGTATACTTTATATTTTTATATTTATCCGATTACCTTTTTTACATTTTTTTCTTTGGAATTTTATTATTTATAACTTATACCTTGTTTTTCTGGATTGTTATTTTATTGCATCACATGTCATTATAATTTACTTAATTATTTTTTTTGTTAATTATTCTGGCTTGACACGGGCACAGTCTTAAAAGCCTTAATTTTCGTATCACCATTAATATTAATTAATAGAGATACGAAAATTACACAAATTTCTAATAAAACCGCATTTCATAATCAATTATATTTTTAAAGTCCTAATGCTAATTTCACAGGGAAACAAAAAGGTATTATTTCCACAACAAAATAAAATCAAAGGCAAACAAACAATATTATTCTTTATCTTTGAATATCGCTACATTACTGTACATTACACTACTGTACTGTACACACACTGTAATTAAGCGTATAATATAAGAGTTTGAGGTTAGTAACTTATTACGAGATCAATAATATGAATGCAAAGTTTATTGTCGCAATTGCAATTGACGTTAAATTCTTTGTCAGCGGCTTCCACACTCTTCTGTTCGTCAATTACAGATTTTGCTGCGTCACTTATCTGTTGACTCGTAGTTCAACCTTTGGAGCTTTTGCCCTATATGTTATGTCCGCATTCTAAAATGAAAGTCAAGAAAAAAACGTGCATTTTTGTAATATAAATAAAGTGGAGCAAACTTGCCCAACAATCTCCGATCAGATACATATTTGAACGAAAGTTAGGTTATGAAAAAAACGACGGAATTGGGCTATTTTTAATCAAAGTAACAACAAATACGTTAAGCATCAACACTTACGTAATTGCTGATAGCTGTCTTTGTACGTGTTCAGGAGAAAAATAACGACCAAGGTATTTTTTTTACTTTTTAGTCACAAAATAAACAATGCGTCCGCGGACCTCAATCAACCACCTTACGGCAACTAACGGTCACGCGCTGTATTCCTCTTTTTTGTTCCCTTTTTTTTTTCTTTCATTGTGTTATCGTGAGATGCGTAGTTTTTGAGATATTTATATATATATATATATGTGCAAATTTGCTCACATTTCCCCATGCTCAACTAGCCCCGCCATACCCTAAGAAAAAGTAATGCAGTAGAAAAATGGTACACTAATAATAAACAAAGTCATGATTTTTTCGGATTATTTCATTTTAAATTATTATTTTTATTTTTTTTAGATTTTATTTTATTTAGAAAACATACGGTCATACATAAAAAGTATTAAAAACCACGATTTTGTAACATAAAAAGACCAATTATGTCTTCATAAATTATGCAAAAGATTTAAACACTAAATGTGACAAAAAATAAATAAGAAACTCAAGTGAGAAAATAATAATTGTTAACATTTGCGTTTTCCAAGGAGGTTGTCATTGGTAATAAATAAAATTACCGAATGCACACCCCGAGCCATCCACGCGCACATACATGAACGCACATATAAAATATACACAAACATATACATAGCACAAACCACTCAAGATGTACATTCAGCAACTATCCCAAATAATCAACTCCATGAAGAAATTTTCTGTACAAATGCAACGTGCAGTTAAAAATGTCTACATCAATACTGAGTCCATTACAATTTCTACAGGTACGTCTAATGAATGAATTCGTGGTATATTTGTTTTTACAAGTTAGTATATAAAAAAGGGAATTTAATCTGGTATAGCGAAGCGGACAGCGGAAACCAATATTAGTCAATATTCGTATACAACCATTTACCGGCATAATGTCTACCGGTTTCGAGACGTAATAGTCTCTTTGACACTTTTCACATGTAAATTTTAGTATTAACTGACATTTATTTTACTACATACGAAGAACTTAAATTATTTGTACAAATTTTCCATAAATAATAAGAAATATTTCCATAAGGAATTTAAGATCTTAGACATAAGGCAATTATATATATTTTTAGGATAATAATGTTTGTGAAAGCAAATTATTCTACCAAATCCCAAAAGGAACACTTCCACACTACCAGAAGTCAAACTAGAGGATGGGTCATGGGGTCAACCACAAACTCTGAATTCGGGCAAAGAAACCCTAGGTTCCTGGGCCCCAAAATATTTAATATTTTATCCGAACATTGCAAAACCATGGATTCAATGAAATAAAATCAATTTGTTAAAAAATGGTAACTGGGTTTAGGTAGAGAAAAATCGGAAAATTTACTCAAAAACATTCTTAAATAATAAATGGTATAAATTTATATTGTATAACTGTATAATAAATAAATAGTAGGTAGTAATGTTATTGTTTATTTTGCATAGAAATGTCTGCCTTTAACAGGTTGTACCTTGGTTGTACCTAGTTAGGCAGACTAGATATGATTCAGAGAAATCTATTACCTAAGTGTGTATGTAGTAGATAAAGAAATTGTTATTTTGTTAATAAACCATGATTATTATTACTATTATTATTATTTATGGTAACATTTTTTGTTTAACTTTTATTTAGTTTGAGCAGAGCTGGGATTTTTTTAATATAAAATACGTGGTCGAAATATTTCAAGATTCATCATTTTCACAAAAAGTGGCTTGGTGGGATTTTAGTTAAAAGTAAAAAAATGAATTTTTAGATGTATAAAAATAAAAACATAAAATTTGAAAATTATCTCAAAATTGCGAAAATTTAAAAAAAGTTAGGTACTCAGAACTCATATGAAGCTACAGCTTCAATGGAACCCGATACCTCACACATGGAAAGAAAACGTGCTAACCGCAAAACAAAACCCATGCGAATGCAAATACTAAAAAAAAAATGTTTGTAATGGATACTAACTTAATCGCAAAATAATCATGAATGCAATGCTATACGAACGCAACTATTCCTTTTTGTATTGGTTTGTAAGTGATACCAACTGAATCGTAAAATAATCATGAATGCAATAATGTAAGAACCTTGAATACATATTAATTTATGGTTGACTGTCGGTAAAACCTTTTTAGCAGGAAAATTCATCATTCTGTGATAGCATAAAAAAAACGTAAATGCACATTTTAGCGGAGAAGCATAAAACAAACACATTAAAGTTTTTCATCATTTGAATCGATCCATGTTAAAAGGGCACAGGTCACACTTTTGGTGATTTCGACATTTTAATGTAAGATTATTTTTAAAATACACATCTTTTAGTCCTCATTCAATATCTAACAAAAATGCTCTAATCTAACAAATTACTTGTAGAAAATTGTAACAGCGATTTTAGTTCCATGTTAAAAAAAGACTATAGTCCTCAAAATGTAAAATGATTAGAATGACAGCTGTCAAACTCAAATCAATAGTGATGGGAAATTACTGATCACTGATCATGTACCGATCAAATCGATTTTATCAGTTTTTTCATGCAAACATGTAACTCTGTTTCCAAAAATTGATTTAAAAAAACGCAAAAACAAGCCTTATGTATATAGAAAATGCATAGTAAAATTAATAAAAATGAACTACTTTGAACGACGTCACAAGTTCACAAGATTGTTTTTGGGAAGCCAACTCATTAATCAGCAGAACTCTCTGACGAGAACTTGTGACGTCACGATCAAAGTTATTTCAAAAATACAAAACTAATAAAAAAAAAATCGTAGCCCTGATAATACAGTACATATAAATATTTTTAACAAATTTTTGCTTAGTTTGATAGTCTATTAACAAATAAAAAAATATTTGAAAAACCACTGAATTTCTTAATTACAAATTTTAACACAAAATTATTTCGTATTTATAGAATAATTTTGTAAAACGTCCTCGAGAACGGCGCTGTATAATTTATCCAAATTAAAAATAAGAATATAACTGTAAGGTGATCAGTGTCACGTTTCAGGTGCCAATCCGGGGTTAATGAAATATTGCGTAAAACCACCTTATAAACAAATATTGCATGTCAATCCTACTAGGAATCGAACCCAACACCTCAAGCATCATAGGTAAACACGCCAATCTGGCACCCAAAGCGTACAGATGATCGAAATACACTGCATTTGATTTAACAATGCAGTGCCCTATGCACAAAATAGTGCGGCTTAGGGTTTGATGATGATTAATATTTTATCTGTCTTTGCATTCACCGTTGTAATAAGTAGTAGTTAACTATTTCAAATATTTGTATAATATTCTGATCTGCCTATGAGTTCTTAGTTCCTGTAGCTCAATCACAAATAACTATCGGCGTGCTTTAAAACATGGTTATCATTTGAGCAATCACAATGAACACGTATGAACATGCTAAAGTTATCGTAGTCATCAGTCAACGCGTGTGTAATATCTATCTCTATGAAAAATAATGCAATATATTGCATTTGCAAAATAGTAAGGATTATCTGAAGAGTACAAAAAAGTGAAAATGAAATAACAAATACTTTTTTTTTTTTATTTTTTTTTTTATAAATGAGTTGCTTTATTCTTTACCTTGCTTATAATATACAAGGTTTTTATTTTAAAAGTGGATTTTTCTGAAATTAAATTTCTTTAAATTTATCTAAACTGTTGGGATCAGGAGGGAAATACTAATGTGGGCCAGTCAGGAACTTCTCAGCATTTGCTTTTGTGGAGAGGAAACCACTCAAAACTCTTCAGGAGAAGCCGGCCTGTTGGCAGTAGTCAACAGGCCTTCCGTTCCACTAGAGGAGTGTTCGGCATTTTGTTCCCTACTTTGGTAATAATAAATACTATGGCGACTGCTTTTCTTGACATATGGCTTGCCAACCACCGGCTAAATAAAATAAATAAATAGAAATAGCAGTTTAAGAATATTTTCCATATTTACATCGGTGAAATTCAAATATGTGATTGCGCAGTAAGATTGTATGTCGCGAAACGTAAATATTTTGACATTTTATATTAGGTCTTCACGGTTGTTTTATTGTGATCGCGAATACGATAGACAACAATGGTGAGAAATTGTTATCACGTCGCTTATTAGTACGTCGATAGTTATTTGTGATTGAGCTACTGGAAGGCTATTTTGAACAATTTGGCAAATAAATACATGTTATACCGCGCTATGAACGCGTTCAGAATAGCAGCGCTGGGAGTACAATGCAGTTGTAATAATGACCAAATACATATTATGTACGTAAAAATATATCTCGTTGGCTATACGTGTAGTTCTAGCATATTTTTTTTAAGTAGGTTTATTCTGAAGAGGTTTAAAGAGCTTTAAGAAGGTTAATGCTATCGGCAATTTGCCAGGAAGAAGAAGTCGAGGTTGCTTGTCATGGCATAATAAAGTTTCATAAAAAATGCAAAGAATCAACTTGGTATTTGCTTCCGAACAGCCGGTAATGTTTTGGGCAGGCGATTGGCGTCCGCCACCTGTTAGCTGGATTTTACTGATTTTAAAATCAATAGAAAACACGAGAATTAATTTTGTTTATTAAGAAATTTTGTTTATTAAGAAAAACAACAGCAATACAAAAAAATAAACACAACATTATAAATAAAAAAAACATAAAATAAAGCCAAATTAGTTTTCCACATAAATACAATTATAAAAATCCAGTTCAGTTAGATATAATTCATAGAAGTGCATGTGTGCGAGTTTTTTTTTGTGTGAGGATGTGTGTGTAAAAAAGTGGAGTGTGGTTTAGGTAGGTATGTGAATATGTGTGTGATTGTATATGGGTGTGAGGGTAGGTTTAGGGACAGGGTAAGTGTGTATTTGATATGAGTGTATAGAAACAATTTAAATTTATAATGTAAAAATATTTTTTTTTTTTATAACGAAACATATTTTTTTTCAAATAATAGTTTTTTAATTTTGGTTTTAAAAGTGACTTTACTGCAGTTAAATATGTCAATGTTATTGAAAAATAAATTATAATTACGCGTCAAGCGAATCAGAGGAGAGTTCTGTGCATAGTTGGTGCGAACTGTGGGTACATGGAAAAGAGATAGATTCGTGTGACGACAAGGTTATTTAATAAAAACCTTTAAATGCCTTCTTTTTAAAAACAGTGTAAGTTAAGAACCTTATGTATATTTGTTTAATGTAAGAAACCTTTGTTAAATAAATCGAAATAAATTAATCGGTAAAGATTTTTATATGATGATAAATGTTTATGTAATTATTGCCAAAACGTGATATCAAACGAAACATTTTAGAACGACATTTTAAAAATGGTGTATGCATGTATGCTTTTTTAATAAATTTTATAACGGTGAAATAAATGTTGATCATTGTTACATAATATATGCAGTAAAACTTCAATTATCCGGATTAAAGAGCGCCAGATTTTATTGCTTTTGAAAAAATACAGCGAATTGGAATCATATTAAAAACTTACTTAAACATGTCCAGCAAAGTTGATTGCACAATTAAATTTATATTTAAAACATCTCCTTTATTTTTTGTTTCCTGGGCCGCGATTATAAACGCGTAATATATCTTCATCGGTACATATCGAGACGGTATAAAGTAACATCGATATTTATGTACAAAAATGTGTATATTTTTTACGAAAATTTAAGATTTCTTCAACGGTAACCTATAACTGAACATGTTTAGAAAAAAATGTATATATACATTACGTTTTTCATACGAAAAACTTAATTATACTTTGTAGATAAAAAAGAAGATAAATGTTAACTTCCCATTGGAATACGGGCCCTGATAACGATCTGGACATTTGGCAATCCAGATGACTGGAGTTTGGATAAACGGAGTTCTACTGTACTATCATATTTTTTTAAATCAATTTCGTTTTTAAAAATAAAATAATGTACCAAACAAATCTCTTATCCAAATATTTATACATACGTAAATAATAATTAATTGGTCCTAAAAATAGCTAACAATAGAACAAGTTCTTTCAAGGATTTGCGCATCAAAATAATATTGACGAGGAAATTTGAAATGCTTTAAGAGTCAAAGTAAAAATGATTTAAAAGAGGGAATAAAATAATTAAATATATACATTGAAATAAATATTACAAAATAGATACATTGAAATAAATATTAAATAAATGGTGAAATAAAGGTAGAATCAAAAAATACTTACGAAAATTACTTTATTTATTGATTTTAGAACAAAGCATATTAATTTTCCTTTAGTATTCGCAATAAGTTTTTTGACATAAAATAATTAAGTGACAGGCATAATACAACATTGTTTGTATGACGTATTTACTTTATACATTAGTTTATTGTTAAAGTATAATATTTACATATCCACCAAAAAATATTCTAAGGCCCCGTATTAGAGATTTAGTCACTAATGAAAAAATAAAATAAAACGGCTTAATGTAATTTGAAAGTAAAATTACATTTTAATTTTATAAAAACCCCGTATGGACCTAATTTTTATAAATCATAAAATACCTATTCATCGACCTACTAGTCTGACGATGTCGGTTACGAGGAAACCAATACGCGTATTATTTTATGTGAAAATAATTCAATATCAATTTAATATAAATAAATACACATTATTCATCATCATCATTCTCTTTCCGCACCTAATGGTGCATAGGGAACTGCATTGGTACATTAATCGCAGCGTATCTTGATCTTTTCTGTTACTTGAAGGTAATATGACCAGTCTTGCATTAATATTTAAAACACCCTTTTAAATTAATATTTCATGTAAACCATGTCGAGAATCGAACCCGAGACCTCTTGCATGGTAGGCAAACGAGCTGACCATTACACTACGAGACCGACAATATACATACTATTTCTTTAATACTTTAATATTGCTATTTTTAATGAAATTTTTTGACTGAAATTTTTATTACTGCTAATATTCCTTTAATTAAATTTTATCAACTACCTTTGGTTTAAAATCTTCTCTTAATGTTGCTTTTTCAATTTTTAAAAATTACTTGATATACTTGTAATTCTTTCTTTTTTCTCAGCTACGCTTGAAATGTTTTTATACTTTTAAAATACTGTTAATTACTTTAAGAATTGCTTCTAAAATATATATATTGCTTTTCTTACTATAATGTGTCATTATTTTAAAGATTTTAAAAAAAATAACTTAAATTAATTGTCTTTAATTTCTTTTAAAATTTCTCCTTATTGTTTCCTTTTTAATTCCTTAAAATATGTATTTATATTTATATGTTTTTCCTTTTTAAAAATGTTTTTTTTTTTGCATCTGAGCATGTTTTTTTTATTCTTATTTATTTTAATTCTTAGCCTTTAATTACATTAATAATATTTCCATTTATGTAAATTTATGTAAGTTTGTAGTAGATATACAAACTTTTACAAATAACTTTTTTACTTTGATTACACTTTTTTCATTTTTGATTTTTTTTCCTTCTTTTTGTACTAAAAATAGTTAATTGATAAACCTTAGATCATAGAATTAAGATTAGATATAATGATAATATAACTTATATGGAAGCTTATATTAAAAAATATGTATACAAATGACGTAATGTTAAAGTTATCCTTATTACATTTTTAA